>NC_053122.1:11439463-11714463 GCF_010015445.1 Perca fluviatilis
CCTTTCAGTGAGAGGACTTGAGGGAGAAGAGACAGATGAACTCCCCCTGAAGTTAGCAGACAGCCATGACACAATACTGCAGCGAGCAGAGAGGGAGATGTAGTGACAAAGACAAAAAAGAGGCCAAAAGGAGGAAAGAAAATATGAATGTGTAATGCATGGCATTTATCATTCTGGACGACTTTTAAATATACACACTTTTGCTATGTTTGCATGCAAACTACACCTAAAATACTCTGATCAAGATTAAGTTTGATTTAAAAAAAAACTGGAGACTGTTCAATAATATGAATATATTGTTAAGAGACACATTAAGTCCATTTCACAGGTGGCCCCAAACAATGTGCATTCCCCCCCCCCCCCAATGTCTGCTAGCTATGATGCTACTTGTGGACATAAACACCAACTCATTGGGCTAAAGTCCCTGATATACTACCAACACACAGACAACGAAAGCAAACATCCAAGTAAAACATATGGCTCTTTAGCTGCTAACTGCTCCACTAAGTTCACCAGCTAGTTGCTTATTGTGTCCGTCTGCTATTTGGTGCTGAACAGGAAGTGTATGGTGATGATTTATCTCAACTTTTTGCTGAAATCAACTGCCTGCTGCTGTAAAACAAGGTTGGTGATAATGGGGAAAGAAAACCAAACAGTAAAGTTGTAGGCCATAAACCAAACCATAAGCTGCAGGAAGCTAAAATCTCCGTAGAGCTGAGAGGAGCTGAATCAATGGTTGATGGTTTTCTGTGGATTTCATCATTACAAGCAACATCCTTCACATTACATGTAGTCTTTTGATCCATTGTTAAAAAATATTGATAAATGCAGCTTTAAATTCTAAACAATTTATTATTTGGTCTAAAAAATGTCAAAGAATTGTGAAATATTATTTCACATTTTCATTAGTGATCAAAATTCTTGTTTAATTTTTACTTTTACCGATTGATCGACTGATTTCATCACGCCCCTAAAAAACAAAGTTAGCGATTGGTAATTAGTAAGCAATTCGAAGTGTGCTAATCGGGTTATGTTAATGCAGATTGTGACATTAAGAAATTAATCCAACAAAGGCCTTTAAATAACAATTCCCACTATCAGAGTGTTGCCTTAATCTGATTACAGTCAAATTATTAAAGTAAATGTTAATGTACTGAATTTATGCTTTCTTTTGTGTAGCACTTTGGTTTTTTTACAAAAGAGTCTACAAAAAGTTGGAACAGTCAAATAAACAAGCAATCAGATACAAGATGAATTAGCCTTTGCCCTTTTTTGACTGAAGATTTTACACAATTTACAGGATTCATCTCTGTATCTTGTTGCTATGTAGCTTCCCATAATAATAAAGTAACAGGTTTTCACTGTCAGCTGCATTTAGAGTTGGTCCTGGCAAGCCCTGCATGGCCTTTCTTGGCTTTTGGAAAAAATGACTCTTTCCTGGCTTTGTGGTATTTAATATCAAAAGCATTCTTGAGCCTTCTCCTCACCAGCCAGCCACCGTTGTGCTGCCGTCTATTGAGCCGGCTGAATCAGTCACCTGGCAACACACTAAAACTAATGCCCGGTATCACCTCGGAGATTCAATACACCGAGTCAGACTACCAAAGGTTCTCCTAAGTGGCATGCATAGCAACCCCATTTCAAAACACCACAGTGGGTTGCATTTATTTCTATTTGGTGAATCACATAAATTCAGGCAAAAGTAAAACCTCAGCTTTAAGGGAGACAAACTGCACACTGCAATAGGCGAAGCTAAAGGACGCTCTGACTGGAATTAGTTTAGAAGGTGGCGAGAGGGAGGAGATAAAGAAAGAAAGAGCAGGAACGGGACAATTGAGGAGAATCATAGTCTTTTGGTTTTCCCACCATGAGACACACACACAAACACACACACATGCATACACAAACACACACAGTGACCCCAGGCTTCAGTAACCACTGGCTTCCAACTGAAATGGGCTTTGTAAGTTAAAAGGTGTGCCAGGCTCGGCTATAGACCCCTGCAACAAAAGCAGTGGTTAAATAGCATGGGAACACCCCTAGGGATGTAGGCCAGGGTCAAACAGTATATGCAGTGAGTGTGTGTGTGTGTGTGTGTGTGTGTGTGTGTGTGTGTGTGTGTGTGTGTGTGTGTGTGTGTGTGTGTGTGTGTGTAAATACAGTTAGTTCGGTATGTGTGGGAACAGTATCGAGTCTGTATCAAATCCATACAGTAGTGTGTGAGAGCATGTTGTGTGCTATCTGGATGGTGTGGCAGCCACAGGGGAAGCAGCTAATAGTCATGAATGTGAACAGGCATCTGTTACTGTGGGGCCTCTGCTGTTTTCTGTCTCAAGGCCCCAAAAAAAAAAGAAAAAATAAACCCATGGGAACGCCTGCTCACTGCACCCAGAACAGCCACTGCGCATGGTAATGGGATCCTGTTTATGAATGATTAAACCAACCATATACTTTCATTCAAAAGGATTACAATTATCTAATTCCTAATTTCAAATGACAGTTGGCATTCAAAAAACAGCTCATGATGACTAATGAATAATGATGTGAAGACACCTAGTAAGCGATGAATGAATAAATAATCAGATAAAACTTGCCACATTTGTACGCCACAAAAACAGTACTCAAATACTGCCGTAGTCAAAACAGCCTCCTTTTCTCAAAAGACTTAAAAAAGGCAAAACAGCTGGACTCAAATTTGATTTAAGATCTTCTTTCACCAAAAGCCCATCAGCTGTAGAGCAGCCAGGTCAGGTCCTGGGAGACGCTCCAAGTGCAAAAAAAAAAAAAGACAAAAAAGAAAATAGGCTCACGCTGAAAACAGACTGCAATCAGCTGCTGGAAGCAGCCAGCCTCTGTGCCTCGAGTTAGATCAGTCATCACATTCAGTCAGATGGAAAATTCCCTCCAAAAACATCTTTTAATATATCTATGAGCAGTTTCCGCAATTCAAAATGATTTACTACCTTACATGAACTCATTCCTGGATCTAATTATAACCTTTAACTCAAATCATGAGAAGCAAAAATGTGGGATGATGCAACCTTTCTCGCTCAGTCAAAGACGCCGTCAATCCTGAGAAGGCCAACTCCCTGCTGGCTCTTTTATGTTGAGCCCCGATGGACAGAAGCAGGAAAGGAGTCAAGGAGAGAGGGATGACACAGAGGACAAGGAGGCCAAGTCAAGGGTACGTAGAAGCCCCGACGCTCACCACGACAGAGAGAGGAGACAGAGACTCCAATCAAAGAGAATTATCCTGACAAACCCTCTTCAATCACACAGCCGACCCCCCGCCACCACACACACACACCCACCACTACATCTCTCTGCTTGTCTCTCATGCGTCTTCTTCTCCCTACGACCACATTGGATGAAAATATTTCATTTTTAATGAAAACAAAGTTATGTTGTAAAAAAAAAAAAAAAAAAGGCTGATTCCAGCTCCTTCACTGGGAATGTTTTCTAGTTTTTTCTAGTCTTCACTCCTCTATGGCAGTAAACTGAATATCTTTGAGTTGTGGACAAAACAAGACATTGGAGGACGTCATCTTGGGCTTTTGGGAAACAATGGGCGACATTTTTCTCCATTTTCTGGACAAAACAAGTAATCGCTGAGTCGAGAAAATCTTAGACAAAGAAAATAAGGGTTAGTTGCAGCCCTAAAGGTAACAGCAATGAATAAACCCATTAGACGGGAGGAGAGGTAAGAACGAACTGGGTGAGTATTGTCTGTTTATTGTTGTTGATTACAAATGCATAATGTGGCATTAAAGAGCCCTGAAATCAGCTCATTTGTTGCCTCGCCATCAGAACACCACTGCAGGACTCAGCCAACGTGGGGCGAACGCTCTAACTGGATGAGCTAGAGGCCGCCCCGAAGTTCTTTTATTTTTTAAACCATGCAACAAAACAAGTAACATTAAGACAAAAACAGTCATAATCAAGTTTGAATCATTTAGGCTTTGAGTGCCCCACATTATTTTTGTGTCTCTGGTGCTTCCACACGCATACAAACTTGGGAAGAAAAAAAACATCCATGCTGTTTCGAGTGAGATACGGTTTCTGAATGATTCCTGCCTTCAGTCTCCGGGTGAGCTGGTCAAAATCGGCACGGCTTTCTACGTCAGTAGCCGAGACGAGGTGGCTAACCGTAGCATGCTAGCGCTAGCATGCTAGCTCGTTCTCAATGGCAAAACACCGCTACAACGCACACTAGTTCACCATAATCTACAAAAGAACTACTTACATATCCCTGTTCTGCAGGTATTCTAGGCAAAGTTGGAAGTGCGCCCTCGTTTAGAAGAAGTCTCCCGGCTAATCCCGCCTTGTACTGACTGAAGTTGTAGAAACAAACAGCTATCTGATGTGATCCTTACCTAGCTACTGCGCATGTGCGCCTCCCAACAAAGATGGGATAGAAGTGCGATGCCTCACTCTGTAGCTAAAACAGAGAGCTCAACACACAGGGTGAAAAGAGGAGCTGCAGCAATGTGCAGTACAACAAAAATATGGTGTTTTTTGAAAATTAAACCATGTAAATCTATTCTGGTACAACCTCAAAATACAATTATGAACCTGAAATTAGCATAATATGGGATCTTTAATCTTTGGTGTTACATACTTATGTCTATGGATTTTGTTCACTACATTTCCCAGCATCAACTGTCAATCAATTTTGTTTGATAAATTTGAGTCACTTTTTTTATAAACTATGTCTGACATACAGTACAATGCATTACATGTTCAGGCCCCCCTTATGTTTGATGTTGTTCCTATTGGGCAACTCCAGGAGCAAACACCATGAGCATCAAAAACTGTCTTATATTACAACAATGCAAGTGCTGCAAAATACACATTTACTTATAAGAAAATGTCCTAACACTCACAGGAAAGGGATTAAAAGGAGTCAAAAGTTGTGTAGCACAGCCACGTTTAGCAAATCCAACTAACCAATCAGATTAAAGGACACTTTGGCCGTCCACCAATCGGCAGTGTCCGCTGGGAACTTGCTGATGCCTCCAGAGAAGTGGAAGAGGAAAAACTTGAAAATATGAAAGTGCTTTTTGGTGTTAGAAGCAGATGAGATAAGATACCATTTAATTGCTTCTTTCATAAGCACAGCTTTAATCCAATTGTTACAGCAGTGGTGTTTCATCCCACTGATAACTCACAACACTTTGAACACTGATTTTCACACACATAGACACACATATATATATATATATATATATATATATATATATATATATATATATATATATATATATATATATACACACACACATATATATGTACACACACACACACACACACACAGATTTCCTTTCTGCTGCTATGGCAGAAAAAGTGCTTAGCGTGCCAAATGCTCCCATTTTTTTAGGCAAAATTTAACTAGGTGAAAATTTGACTTTAAAATAGAAATATAAGCAAATATAAAGATCATGCGTGGTGTGTGTCTGTGTTGAGTGTGTTTGAAAGAAGAACAGAGAGTTAAAAAGGGGGAAGGCAAAGGGAAGGAGAAGTTTTAGACGGGATGTTGGATCTTTTTCGGCATTCAACACCATCTCCATCAAGGTCAAGACAGAAAGGAAAACTGAAAAAAAATCATAAAAAAGGAATATTTGGAAAAGAAATGTGACGCCATGAACTGAAACAAGATGAAACACATTCTCTTCCAATAAATACCCTTTGTAAAAAGATATATGCTTTACAATTGATTTCTGCAGTAAAATAGTGTTTTCTGAAAGGTTTTCACGCTCTGTAAAGCATTTCTGAACACACACATGCATGCACACACACAACAATGGTCCTGTGGTGTAAAGGCGCTGGCACACCAACCCGATTATCGGCCGAGACTCCAGTCTGTTCGCTGTGTTCTGTGCCGTCGTCAGTCGGAGGAGCCGTCGGCCTTCATTTGGGCCGATCTGACTTGTTGAATCGAAAGGCGGGCAGTTGGACTCAATGACCAATCTGATTGGTGGAGGGCTAACACGGAAATGACGAGCAGGATGAGCGTGAAAAACACCTCTCAAAATCGGACGAAAATCTTTTAAACTGACCTTTTGTCGATATGAAATGAAGACAGATTCAGCAACTGCGTGGCCTATTTCTCGCTTAAAATGTTTTCAGAAACACGTTTTCGGTGAACTATTTCCATAAAATACGAGATTGTGTTCCCAACGAGCCGCCATGATGGTCTGGCTTTGAAATACGGGAGAAGCCAGACCCGCGTGGCGCGTTCCGTCCAATCAGCTGCCGGTTTTCATTTTTTGGGCGACAATACAGATTAGCGCTGCCTGCTGTTATGGAGACGTATTATGTCTCGCGCACGCGCAGAACGTACGCTCAAGTCGGCGTCGCTTCGGTGTGTCCCGAGGCACTTTTTTTGACCAACACGAGGAGGCAGTCAGTCTGACTGCCGTTTCTGGTTGGTGTGTCAGAGCCTTTAGGCAGGAGAGAAGGCACCTAATCCTGTTACAGCATGACAACTACTAAACCCTGTATTCACTGAAATATGCCCACCCTGGACACACAGGCACAGACACAGACACACACACAGACACACACACACACAGACACAGACACACAGACACACACACACACACACACACACACACACACACAGACACAGACACAGACACAGACACACACAGACACACAGACACACACAGACACACACAGACACACACAGACACACACAGACACACACAGACACACACAGACACAGACACACACACACACAGTAAAAGGAACAGGAAATAATTCACAGCCTTAAAGTGGACATTTAGTAACCTATTATGTGATTCCAGTGATGGACAGTTTACTAGCCTCATCTGTACTGACAGTTTAAGTGGTTTGGGTTCAAACGTCTTGAGGCCATCTTACAAAAAGGTAATGTTTCAAACGGCTGCATTAGCAAGAGGGTTTTTATCCAGGATCCATTTGTTCATGATGATATCTGTAGACATTTATTTACAGCTGTACACAGCTGTGATTCTGTCTGTCTCCTAATGCGTGTGCCAGTCTGCTCAGATTATAGTAGAGTCCAGGAACTGATTTTTGGCGAGGGCATTGTCAATTACAGGAAGTTCTTTGAAGACAATTCTCTTACGTTACATTAATGCATTTTTTGGTCAGTCACCCTACTTTCTTTGTTATTTGGAGTTTCTACCAATTTTACATTTAATATGTCCTTTTTTAAAGACTTTTATTGACTAAAATTCAACATGTTGGTGTTTGAAATGCACTCTGACCAGCGGGTGGATAACATGAGTCAACAAAAAAGGTAAATCTCGTTAATATTATTTTTTCAAATATACCTTTCTCACAGCAGACATTTTGTCATAGTAGAAAAGGCAGAGGTGAAATTGATGACATTAACGATGGCTCAGTATGATTATGTGTCCCAGTAAGGAATGCAGTGGGCCAGCATGCACAATACAAGGACCTCCACTGAGTGGAATGGAGCCATCATCAATGTTATTAAATATACCTGTGCTTTTCCTACAATGGTATTTCAAAATGTCTGCTGCATGCTTGCGGAAGAAGAAAAAAAATTCACTGTGCCTGTCTCCTCAATCTTTGTTTGGGTGAGAGGAGGGAGGACGACGCTGGTTGGGGTGAGAAGGGTGGGTGGCACTTAAAGAGGACATGGGCAACATTTGTATGCTGTGTGTGTGTGTGTGTGTGTGTGTGTGTGTGTGTGTGTGTGTGTGTGTGTGTTAAAGGGTGAGAGGTCTCGACCAGACTGATCCTCACGGCTGTTGACCACATTAATCATGTTGCATAGAGAGGAGCGGGGTGCGTGCTGTGTGTGTGTGTGTGTGTGTGTGTGTGTGTGTGTGTGTGTGTGTGTGTGTGTGTGTGTGTGTGTGTGTGCTGCTGCACTTGACTGCTCCTATCAATTCAATTTCATTCCTCCCTCTGCTCCATTCTTTTCTCAGGGCATCCCCATCCCCCACCATAGAGCTCAGTAGTCTCTCTCTCTCTCTCTCTCTCTCTCTCTCTCTCTCTCTGTGTGTGTGATGGACTGCTGAGAGCCTAATGAGGTCCCTCCCCTTGGCTTTTTTGTGACAGAGAGAGAGAGAGAGAGAGAGAGAGAGAGAGAGAGAGAGAGAGAGAGAGAGAGAGAGAGAGAGAGAGTTTGTGGGTGTGGGTGTGTGAAGGGGGAAGGGAGAGCCAGAGGTGACAGGTTGGTTATGTACTTCTACATTTGCCATTTAGCTCTCCTCTCCCTCTCTCCCTCTCTCCCTCCCTCCTCTCCCTCCTCTCCCTCCTTCCTTGCTTCACACATCCCCTCACTCTCCCCTCTTTCCCTTATTTTGTCTTTCCTTCACACCCTCTTCGCCCTCTCTTCTGTCTCCTTCCCGCTGCCCCGCCTTTATCTCTTTTCTCACCCATTGCATCCCTGTGCCGGCCCTTTTTCATCCTCCACCTCCTCCTCCTCCTCCTCCTCCTCCATCTCCTCCTCCTCCTCTCTTTGCAGTCAGTCTTACCATTCATTTGTCGGTGAGACTGCAGCCTAATGGGGCATGGCAGGCCTTCCACTAAAGCAACCCACACAGAGTGCTGTTATTAGCAGGCAGGGAGATAAAGAGGAGAGGGAGTCAGGCGGACAGGCAGAGAAAGGAGGAGGAAAACTGTGGAAAATGCAGCACAATAATGTACGACGGTAAAATGGGGTGATTCACATTAACGCAGCGTTCAATTAACAAGTCCTGAGAAGGCATCTTCCACACTCCAGTTTGATATGATTATGTATCCTTCCTAGCAGTTAGTAGACTGGCTTGTTCATAGAGGAAGAGGCCATCAACAGTGCAGCATGACCCAACAGCCTATTACAGAACAGATAGGTGAGTCACAGTGAGGGAAAGGCTGCAGAGATACATGTATCAGAACACTGTGTCACAACTGTAATAAAGAGGTTGATATTTCTGTAATGTTTTCGTTAAAGCCCCAAACTGCACTTTAACCACAAAATGTGAAATATGTCCCCATATATGTGATTGAATTTCACTTACACAGTGCGAAAAAGTCAGACAGGGCAAGAAATGTGAGCATTAAATGGCCAGACAGGTTGTATACAAGGCAACAGTTTAGCTGGATTACCTAAACCACTTTATTTGGAGGAATTATAAACATTAGCATACCCAAAATGTAAGTAATAACGCCTTATTTCACACAAAAACTGTTCGATTTGAACAAGCTAGTGCATTCAGCAGCTGAAGCAAGGTGTTAAGTACAGGTTGGCTAACATGCCCGCCATAACTTTTTTAAGGCCTATGTGTTTATAGCTTCTTCCACTGCCCAAGGTAGCTGCTGTTTGGTGCTCGTCTCATTTGTCTGTATTAAAAACCTGTGTATGAGTTAGCAGGTTGCAATATTTGGCTCGAATTTCGGTGGTCTTGAAGCCCTTTGATTTTATTTGGTTTAAGGATTGGGCCTTTAACTATCTGTCGGACTCTCCAGAAAGGACAGAAATGCTGCTGATCCAATGTACAAGTCCTCATTATGGTTGAACGGATGTGGGTTGGTGCATTTTTACCATTTTGGCTTTTATTTTCATGAATACGATCAGGCTTAGATGAATGCAGTACTAACCAGTTGTCTGTAGGGCTGTCCTCGATTAAAGAAATTCGTAGTCAACCAACACACACACGATTTTGTCGACTAATCAATTCGTTGGTTTAATTGAGAGCTGTAAAACTCAGTTTCTCCACAAAGGATCATGAAAGAACACCACTTTAACTCTTGTGTTTACCAGAGATGTGCTCATAAGGTTCTTGGAAATAAGTAATTTAGGATTTAAAAAATAAAAAAAGCTGAAAAAATGACTAATCAACCAAAGATATCTTAGTCTAATCGACTTAGAGGGGGCAGCCCTAATTGTTTGAGGTCATTTTTATTGTATTATCATCATATTTTAATCTCAAAGGTTTGTTGAGCTCTTGCAGCTGTATGTAAACATAGCTATAGTGTCAGATAAAGTCTGACTGACTACTTGCACAAAGGGAAATGGGAGTGGCTGAGACTTTTTAGGACCTTTAGGGGGTTACAGAGTGGTGTGCTGGTCACATTTCAGATTCACACAGCACACGACTCAAAATGATTCAGCCACACAGGAGGCCCTGGCCCATTTGCTAATGCACACTGACAGTCTGAATCACCATAATAGGGGACTTGGTCTCCAAGTGATATAATTATTCGTAGTTTTAGCACTAAGTGCTTCCTTTAAAACCTTATCCACACATTCGGGGGGGGAGAAGGAACACGATGAAAAGCACAAGGTGACCGGGGAGAGAGAGCCTTGGCAATCAGAAAATATCAAATCAATTGAAGAGGTCGGTGCTGATGAATCCCATGGCATGACATTTTCCCTTTATGGTTTTTTTTAACATTAATATGCGTTCCCCCAGCCTGCCTATGGTCCCCCAGTGGCTAGAAATGGCGATAGGTGTAAACCGAGCCCTGGGTATCCTGCTCTGCCTTTGAGAAAATGAAAGCTCAGATGGGCCGATCTGGAATCTCCTCCTTATGAGGTCATAAGGAGCAAGGTTACCTCCCCTTTCTCTGCTTTGCCCGCCCACAGAATTTTGGCCCACTCATGAGAGAGAGAGACATCATGGCTTTCAAACGAGCAAAGTGGCAGTTGGTCAAGGCCACACCCCCAACCTCCACCTTGCCCCCCCCTCTCTCTCCTCCTCAATAGATACAGACACAGAAATGACACATACTAAGGAAAGCTCATTGTGGGACTGGCTCTAGTGGCTGTAATTCTGCACCAAGGCTGAATTTTGGGAAAGAGACTTCAGATACAGTATTAGGGGACCACTAAGGTCGATATAAAAGCATCCAAAGAGCACCATGTCATGGGACCTTTAAATACAGCAGAAAAGAATGACATGACAGAGCTATGAAGAGAAATAGCACATCAGTAAGCCACAATACTGAGCTGCACATGCAAAAGGGAAAGAGAAGACACGCGGTATGGCTGTTGACTCCCATTTCCTCAGATCAAAGTTAACCAAATGTATGGAAATAGTTTCTAATCCAACTATAATGGATGTCTCACACACAATGGACTCCTATGGGCCCTCGTCTGTCTTGTTGGCAGTATAGTAATAGCACTGTTGTGAGTGGCTGTGAGTGCTGCGGAGATTGTAAAAGCACACGATACAGGCCCTCGCTGCAATACACAACTGTGTATGCATGCATTTGAAAGAAGAGTGGGGAAAAAAGGGAGTGATGACTATCTGTGCCCGATATCTATGATCTACAGCTGCCCATTGCAAGTGGAGATGGGCCACACAATAAAGCACCAAATTCACTGCGCTCAAAGGAAAGATGAAAAGAATCAGCACATGGACAAGCTAACACAAAGCAGGGCATTATGGGACCAGCACTGGACTGCTGTGCTCAACATGCTGCAGATGTGGAACTGGAAAAAATCAAATCACATTAATTTAAGATTCTTTCCACTTGTAGCCATGCATACTACTGGGTTTTGTATTCGTGCTGTGTGACCCTGTAGCGCGTACAGTAGTCACAGTGCCGTATCTCCAGCACTGCTTCCACTAATATTCGCTCCGCCACACAGATCGAACCCAGAAACCCACATCCGATGAGAACGCGCACTGTAAAAAGGTCAAATCTAATCTAATTGGCTTGGAGAATACCTGATCTTTTCAATGTTATGGTTTAGTCCCTGTATCTGCTCTTTGACTACTCTTTTAGCATACAAAGAAAGACAGACAGAAAGTGTGTAAGTGCAAGGCAGAAAGAAAGTTAAAAGCTAAAAGTTAGATGGGAAGATGGATACCACTCTCTTGTCCTGTTTGGACTTTTTTTTAAATAACCTTGACGACATGGCACAAATGATTAGAGTAAAAAATAGCATTTAAATAAAAAAAGAAGAGAAATTATGTTGGATTTGGGGCTATCACTCTATAGAGAAAAAAGCGTTCAGTTGAAATTATTTTGCTAGCTGTCCCCATATGCTGCTCTTCATTTCTGTCTGAAAATCTGCACACTTGATCCACAGGGCACCTTATTCAAAAAACTTTAACTATCCCTCTAAGCTTTCGATGCTCTTACAAAATTGCCTGCAGCTAATAAAAAAAACATGTATTTAGACACACCTTGAACGAGAGTTCTGCTTGACTGAGTTGTATCCAACCATCAAGTTATCAATAGCAGCACAGAGATGAAGAGAGTACGGCTGCTTTCCCCCATTCCCGAGTTAAACAAGGAGGAAGGAAAAGAGATTTGGGGCAAATAAAATGAAAGCAAGTTTTAAGTTTTAATTTGGGGTGAAAATATTGCCAAGACTGTTGAGGCCCGAACTTCTTCAAGTGCAAGACAACATATTTGTCTTTCATGTGACTGGTGAAGGTGTCAAATAAAAGAAAAAAGTCCCCATGAAGATTCACATCATTCACATTTTTTTTTTTAAACAATGCTACCTATCACCCCCCCCGCCCCACCACTTCAATCATCCTGGATTTCCCCTCCTGTTGTGTGCGCGCGACAGGCATTGCCTTTATTTCTATGGAAATATGCCACTTAATTTCATGTGGGATTATATTACATGACAAAGTAGTGTAGCGAATATAGTATATCCCCCTCAGTCATCGAATTCTGCTGCATATGAGGATCACAACCTGATCACAAGACAGAGTTTGATTTGGGTCCGTTTTGCATTTCAAATACCACCTTTGCCTCTACGTCTGTCCATTTCTCGCCTTTCTCCCCAACATTTGTTATGCAATTACAACCAAACAAGGACATAATAGTCCAGTCTGCAAGCCTCAGCCTTCCCTTTCAAGTCCAGCCTCTCTCGGAGACATGGACAGGGGCCAGATGTGTACAACAACCATGGTCAACACGCACTTGAACACACACAGAAAGCCAATAAAAGACAGGTGTGGAACACTGCAATAACTGAATACAGAAGGCTGTCAGCTTCAAAAGCTAAAAAAGGACAAGGCCACCGTTGATCTTGGCTGATAATTGCACACCCACCACCCAAGGTAAAAGGACTAAAGGTGGACAGGAGGAGTAAAAACGTGTTTGCTCTGTGTTTTTATCTCATCACACGTGCAGGTACAAACAGCCTCCATACACACATGTTGTGCTGACAACTGTAAGAAAAGGAGCGGTTGTCGAGGGACGGGGCTGAGCAAACGGTACCAACGGCAAATAATGGCGCTTTTTAGCTTGCTACTGCAAACAAGTCCAGAGTGGAAATGGCACTGCTGAAAATCGCTGCAAAAATGTGGCTGAAACACCTGAGGCCAGGTTTAAACAAAAAGCACATAAGGGAAATACACACATGGAGAAAAGGGGAACAATGCTGGAAGGACACAGCAAGAAAAGAGCTATGATTCATTTTACAGGAGTTGAGCGCTGTTAGGGTAATACTTCCATTTTAGAGCTTCTTTGGCTTTAAAATAACAATCTAGGTAGGTTTGTATGAATTCAACAGTACTTTGTATTGGTTTCAATAGCACAGTGCTGGTCATATCTATACCCAGTTAATGAAACCATTCCCATTTGCTGCTCTGAAAATGGTTTTTAAGGAAGGGATGCCATTACATATCACTGGAATTGTATTTTTATATGGAGTTCATATGACAAATAAATTGATTGGAATTGACCTCAAAAGTTTAAGGTTGATGCTAGAATAGATGGTCCGGAGAGACGGGCAAAGGCATGACCCAAGCCAATCCTTCCGGACCATCCATTCTAGAATCAGCCAAAGTTGAAGAGCAAAGCATAAAGGCTGTTTTATGCTTCTGTGTCAACTCCACGCCGTCGCTCCTACCCTTTCAGACACTTTTCCTCCAAGGCAATCATCTGAACGCGCACACAAAAACTGATACAAGTACAAGAATGAAAAAAATGCAGCTTGAGAGAGGTTCAAACCCTGCTTTATTTCTCACATCCACACACCTGGCTAATGACTACATTGCCAAGAAATCGTCAGACGTCAAACTCTTGTCACACGCTAAAGTTTTGCTGACAGCGAACGCAGCTACTTGGAGATGCCGCACAGACCATGCTGCTTCAAACAGTCATTTCTATTATAACGTGGCAGTTTTGATGTGCTGTGTCGACGACAGATCATGTGTGAACAGCAGGAGCGCATGGACGCTCGAAACACATCCGAAGATCACAGCTCTGGTTTAATTAACGAGGCTAGAGCAACAAGACTGAGACAATGGAAAAGTCTATGGATTAGGCGCTTTACGATTCCTCTTTTTGTGTCTCATGTGTAACATCCAAATGGTCGCTTTGCTGTCTGGTGGAGGAAGCCGTCAAACAACAACCTCTGATTAATGATTTTAGATAATCAGCCCTCATGCCCTCTCACACATGCGTGCGTACAGGTGCCTCTTCCTTTGATGAATACAACAACAGAGCATCTTCCTAATGGCCTCATCTTCCACGAGCCTCTCCAAGAGCTAAAAAGAGTGCGGGGACAATTTGTTTTACCGATTTTCTCTTCTCGAGTGTGGCTGGCATGGAATTAATTACACTGATTAAATATTGTCTGTCTGTATTGTGCACTGGGAAAGGGTTGAAGACGGACTGTGTGTGTGTGTGTGTGTTTGTGTGTGTGTGTGTGTGTGCGCTAAGTGGCTTAAGTTGTGGCTCAGACGTGGCTCTGCTGTGAATATACATGGATAAATAGATACAAAAAGAAATGCACTTACCACCGCGCTGAAGGTTAAAGCACTTACAAGTTGAAAATGTACCATTTCTTAAAATCAAAGTGATGATGAGCGTTTAAATAATATAAAGCACTTTTCTAGTTACAAAGGGCTTTACAACAAAAACAGCAAGACACAAGTATTAAATTACAATGAAATACATCAACAGGATCATAGATCATGTAAAGCATACAGGAAAAGGCAAATATTTGGCAATTTCACTTGATAAATGACTCAAAAGCTTTAATCGACTATCAAAATTACTGCGGTTTCATTTTACGTAATTTTCAAGATCATCCATTATTTTATATCAAAAAATTGATGACAACTGCTTTAGAATTAAATATGAACACGAGCAACCCTTAAATTTGAATAAAAATGCCAGATATGGAAAAGTACACATTTTGTTTCCAGTCTATAGACTAGATCAAAGAGCAAACAGTAAACAGGACCAATCAAACCGATCAACACATACGTATATTAGGCCTACCTCCTCCTGTATACACATACACCATCAGCTAATGCCGACCTTACACCTAAGGACTGTCGCAGACTCATTTCCAAAATCGGAATGAAATCATGAGTCATGCTAGAGTTGGATCATTTGGTGTAAGGTGGACATGAAACTCTGTCCAATTCAGTCTTTTTCCCGTCTTGACAAAATCGAACGGGTTTGATATTCTCATAAGTTTTAAGTCGTTGTAGTGAAGTTAAAATACAGCTTCCAAACAGGAAGCAGCAAACGGCTAGAGCTAGTGTTGTTTATATATGCTATGGCGCTAAGCTGAATGCTTAAGTTGCTGATTTTCAACCAATGGGAGTTTTAAGGCCCTGACACACCAACCCGATTATCTGCCGTCGGACAGTCTGGTGAGGTCGGTGACTCGAGTCTGTTCGGTGTGTTCTGTGCCGTCGTCAGTCGGAGTAGCCGTCAGCGTTCATTTGGGGCGATTTGACAGGTTGAATCAGAAGAGGCGGGCAGTCGGACTCAATGACCACTCCGATTGGTGGAGCGCTAACCCGGAAATGACGAGCGGGATGAGTGTGACTAGTCTCTCAAAATCTGACCTTTGTCGATCTGAAATGAAGACAGATTCAGCAACTGCGCGGCCTATTTATCACTTAAAATGTTTTCAGAAACACGTTTCGGTGAACTACTTCATAAACTATGAGATCGTATTCCAAACGAGCCGCCATGATGGTCTGGCTTTGAAATTCCTGAAAAGCCAGACCCACAAGACACGTTCGTCCAATCAGCTGCCAGTTTTAATTTTTTGGGCGACCATACAGATTAGCGCCACCTGCTGTTATGGAGACGTATTACGTCACGCGCAGAGTGTACGCTCAAGTCGGCGTCACTTCGGTGTGTTCCGAGGCACTTTTTTGACCAACTCGGGGAGGCAGTCAGTCCCACTGCCTTTTCTGCCGACGGCCAGCCGTCGGGTTGGTGTGTCGGAGCCTTTGCGCTGACCTCCAGGTAATGCCGCCATTCATCCAGATGTACGGCAGAACAGAAAATCGCAAAAGCAAACTTTACCTTAAGTTACCAGCCAATGCCAGCGGTAGCTAGCTAGCTAGCTTGGTTAATTAATTCAAAATGAATCTAGCCGTAGGCATGCAATTTGAGACCCTGCAAGATCCCAAGTCTTTAACGTCAGATGTGAGATGGCGGTCTTTAAGGCCGGGACACATCAGGCCGATTATCGGCCGTGGGACAGTCTGGCGAGGTCAGTGACTCAAATCTGTTCGGTGTGTCCCGTGCCGTCGTCCGTCTGGGGGGCTGTCGGCGTTCATTTTGGCCGACCTGACATGTTCGATCAGATGCAGCAACTGCATGGCCTATTTCTCGCTTAAAATGTTTTCAGAAACACGTTTTGGTGAACTATTTTAGTACAATATGAGATCGGCCGCCATGACAGTCTGGCTCTGAATTTCCGGAGAAAACAAACCCATGTGACGCGTTCGTCCAATCAGCTGCCGGTTTTCATTTCTTGGGCAACATTACAGATTAGCGCCGCCTGCTGTTATAGAGATGTATTACGTCTCGTCTCCTCTCGTCTTTTTGGTCTGTTCTGTGGCACTTTTTTGGACCTCGGGGACGCGACTGATCATACATCGACGGGGTTTTCTGTCAACGGTCGCCCGTCGGCTATATGTGTCTACACCATTAGACATGAGATGGTGTCAGACTTGAGTCTTTTTAAAGTCTGTATAAAGTCTTCTAGTGTATGGCAGCCACAAGTCATATGGGGGTCTGACCTCTGCTAAGGTACTCATGGTTTCTCAGAAGAACATGAGCCAACATCCCGACAGTGTGGAAACACTGCAAAGGCGCATGTCCAGACTGTTCTTGTCAACTCTCTGACCTCTTTCTCACTCAACAGAGTCATGACCGACTCTTTCCAGCTTCCCCCAGTCGTCCTGTCAAAACCACCAACACTTCCTCAAGCAGCAGCAGCCAAAACAGTTGAGGAGACGGAAGGAATAAAGCAAAGAAGAAAAAAAAAACCTTTAAGATCTGGCCGACTAACAGCCCTTTACTATGCAGGAGCCAACAGACAGAATATGATTAAAGCGCGAGTCATCTTTTCCTGATGCAAGTTACAGAAACGAAGAGGGAGGGTGTGTGAAGAACATAAAAGAGCATGAAAGACAAGAGCTGAGTGAAACGCACATCAAGAAATTTGAAAAGAAAACAGAAAGATTAAAAAACGGAGCTGCGTCAGTGGACTCGGTCCTGAGAGTCGAGTCAGGAAGAAAGATTGGAGATGAGGTAAGCGAGGATGAGCTCACGCCTCCTTCTGTCTTTAATCGCAACACTCTTGAGCAACCAATGAGCGGCTTTACACCAGAGGCTCACGAGCTTTCCCACAACAAGGAGCCCCGCAGCCGTTTTGCAAGGGAGTTACATCTGAGGAAATACTGGCAAGAACCAACCCCCGACACCTCACTCCACACACACATTCAGCAAACTCAAATCTAAAAATCATACATGAACTGACACTAACTAAAGACAGAGATAACAAGTAGGAACTCCACACTAAAAAAGTAACTTACTTTCTAAGTGATGTGGAATTAAAAAAAACTAAATAGCTGCTCTTTTACATACTTCAATGTGGAGTTTATCATAGTGGTGTTTTCCCAGGCTATCTCGATTGCTCACGTTACCAATCACTTAATTCAATCGCATTCCTCAAAATGTGCAATATGTGGCATGTAGTAGTGCTAACATAAATCATCGCTAACAATTTTTGCTACTTGATTCATCATTTAATTGATATATAAAGCACAGTGCCAAACATTAATAGTTTCCAGCCTCTAGAATTTGAGGATGTGCTGCTTTCCCGTTTTGAAAAGTGAATTTTTTTTATTTTATTTTTTTTAACTGTCGTTTGGTCAAACCAGCAATTTAGAGACGTCATCTTGGACTCCGGGAGGCAACTGCTTTCCCATCAAAGTATGAAACTGATATTTCATATGGCAACTTTTGGTACCTGACTCAGTCGGTACCAAAGTAATGCTGCTGTTTTGATACCCAGTCCTATTTAAAAAGGACCGGTTTTAGGAGCTTTTAGACATTTCAGGACCTGAAACGTGTGGAGTTAAGAAGCCCCCACGGTGTTTTCAGCCCACTGACTGACTCTCCCATACAGTTTAATCCTGTTTCAACTTTGCTGCCTTGCCTTGTCAGAGTCACCGGTGCTTCAAAAGGCGTCAGGGACCCATTACAGCTTTATGTAACGTTGCAGAGACAGGGAGGTGCGCACACACATATACCCCCCCCACCCCTTCTGTGAACAAGGGGCTTTTCTACAGCTGGGTAACAAAGCATGACCCAATAATCCCAAAGCTTGACTCAAAGCTTAAGAACCCCCCCCCTCCTTCCCTCCCTCCTTTTATATCCCTTCCTCCCGCTCTCTGAGGACTTTATAAGGCTCTGGTAAGGGGGTTTCTGGGCGCACATGTGTGTGTTTGTGTCGTGAATGATGGGGGTTTTACAAATACAAGCACGCTTAGCTTTGATTATTCTAATTATGACTTGGAGCGAGGAGTAGATTATTATGAACACATGGGCCGATGAGTTGTTGATGAGCTCACGTCTCTTCAATCAGTTGGTATTACGGTTAAAAGAAGCCGACAGACAAAGACCTTTCCACGTAATGTATGGGGGTGGAGGGCATCCGAAGGGACATACCAGTCATCTCATTGTTTAACGGTAAACACAATTCCTGCTCAAAATGATTCTTTTCCAAAACCATGCCATTATTACTCAGCTTGCTGGAGAAGCCGTTACGCAAACTTTTAGGGGGAAAAGATCAGTAGCCAGATTCACACAAGCAGTAAGACACCATGATGGATATAAAAATCTAAATTGTGAAAAATAATACGATACCACTCACACAGCTCCCCGTCTCATTACGAAAATGAGATTTGGTGCTGCTTTCAATGTTTCATTGTGGTAACAGCAAGCAACAGTTGTCCTCTTTTCACACATTCCTAGTCTGGTCTTAAACTTTCCGTGACCCGGACAGTAGAAAAGCAAATCACAGATTTCCCCCCCCCCTCCCTAGCACCAGAACCCATTAGTAATTAACTGAAAAAACACGAGCAATTCCAGATCTGGCTTTAGGCACACCGATTCTGAGAAACCGGGAGATAAACAAGTCTAAAGACGAGAATGAGTTTATAGGACCAGGAGCTCTTGCTGTGCTTGTGATAGCTGTGAGGAATAACCAAGAAAATGAATAAATCTCATGATAGCCTAGCTTGTGAGCTTATCACTTCAGTGTTCCTGGTTGTGTACTACTTGGTGGATGTCTTAAAACCTTTAAGACGCCAGTGGTAAACAGCTCCCCTTAAGTCACAAACACAGCATCATCCACCTCAGCTTGGGATTGTTGCAGACGGCACAGGAGTTTCCCCAGTGTGGGGATTAATAAAGTTTAGCTTATCTTATTTATGACTTTGTCTTGATATAAAGCATACTAAACTAGGGCTGGGCAATATGGAGAAAATCAAATATCACTATTTTTTGACCAAATACCTCGATATCAATATTGTAGTTTGACTATTGGTGCTTTCATAAAATATTTACACAATGAGATTTTTGATAAATAATCATCAGTAATGTGGATATAATGACTAAGTGGGTAAAGTCAAATAATAGAACAGTTACAACAGTCTGGTAAGTTCAGAAAATGACATCACTATACTGTAATGCACCCTTTAAAACCAGGAAAAGACAACACTTACTATGACATATTACGATATCCAAAATATATGACGATATTTAGTCTCATATCACGATATCGATATAATATCGATATATTGCCCAGCACTATACTAAACTCAATAAAAAGGTAAAAAGTATTTTGTTTTGGTGTATGAATGTAGCTTGCAGCCCAATCTAAACAATTAATATGCATAACTTGTGATTCCAAAGTTGAATACCACTTTTCCATGCTGCAAGTCCCGGAGATGCCATTTGTTTTAAACCATACACCAACGTGCATGTGTCTGCATGCAGCCTTGTCTCATTCCTAATCACTCCCCGGTGTTCCCATTACAAAGTGCATGGCACGTCCATCTCACTTTCTCAAAAAACAAGTACTGCCACTGTTTTAAGTGGCGATTATATTATGCCATGTCAGGTGAAAGCAATCTTAAGACTGTCATTTACAGGTGTGTTACATGATCCTTAATGAGGGCATTGTGTGCGTAAGCGTGCTAGGTTGTCCAACCTATCTTAATCCAGCTGTGAACAAAACAATTGTTCGACTGTTAAGTCAGTCAGTAAACCTTCCACAATGACTGGTTCCCATGGTCTACAAAGTGAAGAACAAGCCACATCTTATCTTGATGTCACACAGCTATTTAGCCCGTCTTGTGTTTTGTTGACAGAAAGACAAAACCATGTGCCGGCCTGCTATGACTGACCTTGGATGGGATTGGAAAAGATTTGCCGTTTAAGCCGGTAAGACTGGAAGTGTTTGCTTACGGCTGTATGCTTTGTTTTGATCATGTACATTCCAACTGAAGTTCATAACCAATGGGATAAAGTTTACATTTTGGCCTTAAGTGCTACAAACTTTATAAATATTGTTAATGGAATTCTGTACACACACACACACACACACACACACCAGAATTATCAGGTGAAGCACCTAGTTCTGCTCTCACACACATGGCTTCACCTGTGTGGGTGTACCAGGTTGATGTCTGTAATGACAGGAAGTGTTAAAAGTAGGTCAACACTTCTAACTTGCTCAAGCAGCCTTTCACTAAAGTTAGGGTTTACAAACAATCCATGCGTATAGTACACGCCTTGAGGCTTTCAACAGAACTAAAAGCCAGAACAAATCTGACTTCAATCACTATATATGAACTTTCTCAGGCAGACTCAGGCTTGCAAAAACTTATCAAGCCAGACGGCAACAAATCTTACTTTCATATTCATGTCTCAGATTTCATTTAATTATAGGTTGGAATCGATGAGCATATATAAAATGCAATTAGATACAGCAGTCACAGAGAAACGCAGCAGGGCACAGTTTGCAGCTCCCCCCCACCCCCTCCAGATACCTTGGAGCAACATGAAACCCCAGACAAGCTCCAGTGGCTCTCATGCCATATGGCCTTAGAAAAATCCTACCGGTAACCATAAAACGCTGTTTTTTCTTGTTGTTGTTATTATTATTATTATTTTTTTTAAATGTGTCGGCTTCATCTCGTCAATTTCCCTGATGTCTGAGCTCATTTGGTGTCTGTGTAGAGCCGGGGGTATGAAGCTAATGAGAGGAGATGCAGCTTTGCGGAATGGCCCTTTGTTTGGACTCAGTCTCTCTGCAGCGCTGGAAATGCGAGACGCTTATCGATCATTTCAACTGGAAGCCTTTTGTGTTGCAAGCGACTGAAAGGCTTCGGGCAAACGCACTAATAAAGGCAGTTTAACGTTATACACTGCTACCAAGGGGTTCACTTTAATAATAAGAAACAACACAAACACTCCCAGCATGTATTTTTCCACGTTGGTGGCGACTGCGCTCTTTGTCCGGTCCGACCAGCAGCGGCAAATAAACAAAAAGCTGTGGGGGGATTTTTTCGGATTACCGTTGGATTAATCATACTAAGAAACCCAATAACCGCCTTTGTTCCTTGCCTAATCTCCCCCCCCCCTCAACGATGGTGAGTTGAGGGGGAAAAAAACGACTTTTGCAACGAAGAAATCGCACAAACAAAAATAAAGCCCCGACGCTATAACGTTTTTGTATCCGCGACTGTCAGCCCTCCTCCTCCGCGCCTCCCCCTGCCTCCCTGCCGGGGTTTCGGCTCCAGCCAGCTCCAACTGTCGACGAGGAGCCCCAGAGAGGAAGAAAAAGTGCTGATAGTTGCCGAAACACGGCTTCTCTTGTTCGAAAAGACATATATACAGCGAGACTATGCTTCAACGCGAAGTCAAAGCTGGGCAAAGACGCAGTAGCCAGCGGTAGAGCTACAGAGTAGTGAAAAGCCACAATAGGAAGCCCTTTAATTTTTTAACAGCTCTGGTCGGCTAAGCTAAGCTAGCAAGCGACCGTACCTTCGCTTCCCTTTTCACGGAGAGGCTGATGAAAGCTAAAAATTTAACAAATGTTTTCTTGTAAGCCTAATAAACTAAACACGCCGAGACCAATGTGGGGTCATAAATGCGAGGAAAAGAGACACTCATACTTTCCACGATAGCAGGGGAAAACTTCCATCAATCATCTCCAGTAAAGATCCAGCAGCAGAGACTTGGAAACGGTCCACAATGTTTGTGCCAAAAAGCTTCGCCTCGGTTATACTGAAATATTCCACTTACCAACTTGCAAAACGTTTTCCACACAGCCGGTCTCTAGCAGCCTGATACCCCGGCGGAAAGGCAGTCCGTCTCCCGTTCCCACTGGTCCGGCTGCCCCCACGGTAGCCGTCGTACCGGTAGATCCTCCGCCGCCACCGGCGGTGGTAGCTCCGGACCCAGAACCCCCAGTCCCGCCGGTTGCCGCCGACGGACCCTCCTCGCCGGCGACTCGGCACTGAAACGAAGAGTACATGCATATTTCCTTTTCGTTGCGAGGAAAAGACCAGTAGACGATGCGGCGCTGGACGGGCTCCGGGATCCGCTCGAAGCGCTCCTCTACTCTCTCGAAGGCCCACTTTTCCGCTACTGCCTTGGCGGCGCAGTCCAGAAGGGACTCCGGGGAACGATACCGGGAGCTGGGCAACCCGCTGCCGTGGCCGGGCCCCGGGCCGGGACCTCGGGGAGCAGGGCGCAGGCAGGGTCGCTTGCTGGCCGGTGGCAAGGAGAGGAGAGGATGGGGCGGCTGTTCTCTACGTCGTTCCGCCATGGCGAGCCGATCAACACTGACGAGACGGAGGGTGTGTGGACACCGAGCAGCAGCAGGAAGCCGAGTACACACAAACTCTCAAACACACACACACTGAGCAGAGTGTCAAACCAGACAGGATCTCAGACAACACTTCCGACCACAACTTTCAAAATAAAATAATCTATTTACAAATTGGCACAGAAAAAAAGTGTGCTAGTTGTGAAAGGGATAAATCAGGTTCAAACTTCTAGCGAGGGTCGTTTGTATGGTGTAGTTTATTGTTTCATTGCACGCACAGTACTGCTCTAGTTTATATTGTTCTACACCCTTAAAAGTACACTTAGCATATCTGCGACTGATGCATTAAACATTGGTTATGTTGCTTTAATGTTACTTCAGATATCAACTTACTTTGCTATACGCTACTTTAAGGTATATTCTCAATATCTTTTTTTCAATGTCACTTAGACCAATCTATAAACCTTCACCGTCACTTTTACTGCACTTCTAAATATCTGATTTGTGATCCATTTTTTTTATGTTTTGAACCCATTCTATCACCCCCTCTATATTTCAGAATGTAATTGGCCCGTAGATCAAATTAGTATTCCAACATAAAGCAAGTGAATATTGTTACTTAGTTATCTTATTGCATGCATTTAGCAGCTGTTACATTGTTGGCTTTGAATTTTTTTTTTCTTCATAGGATCCTAATCAGAATAGGCTGGAGCAGAGGGGAGTTGTCCAGCTGCAAACAGAGGTCTTCCTGAAGTTCCCTTCTAGCCTAATATAAACACACGTGGGAAGACCACTTTATTAAATGACAATATTTCCTTAAATATAAATGTAGGTGATGATGCTGGAAATTAATTCAAGCCACAATTAGTAACTAAATGAGTAGAACAGAAATATCAAAAAGTCTGCAAAACAAGTATATAAATGGCATGGAACACTTTCCTGCTTCTTTATAGGATATTTACAACTATAGAAATGTGACTATTCTCTATATTTTTTATTTGTTATACTCTCTTATCTGACCCTATCTCAACATCCACTCATTAGATGATTACAATATCAGCAAGTCATTAAAGGAGAACAACAGTTGTTCAGACCTATATAATTATTATTATTATTTTAACCTTTATTCATCCATGACAGGCTTACTGTGTTTATCCTGTGATTTTTCCAGGTTGTGAAGTCAACAATTTCCAGCCACTTTAGGTCATGAACACTTCAATCAATTATTTCAGATACATTCATTGTAATTATGTAAGTAGTCAGTATTAACCCTTGTCTTCCCGTCGACCATGCAAGTTTTAGTTTTTCTGGGTCAAAATTAAAAACTTTATGGTCGTCTTTTTCAACGCTTTTGTCGCTTTTCCCCAATGTTTTTGAAGCTTTTTCCGACATTTTTGTCACTTTTATCCACGTTTTATTGTCACTTTTTTCTGTTGTTCTTGACGATTTTTTTTTCTGCGCCATTGACGTCTTTGTGGGGGTTTTCCAACGTTTTTGAAGCATTTTTTACGAATTTTTTGTCAATTTTTCAACGTTCTTTTATCATTTTTTTTTTTAAAATGCTATATAGTATTTTTTCCATCATTCATTTTTAACTTTAAGTCAATTGGTTGCCTTTCCATTTTGGGTTTTCTCTATTCTTCTGTTGCAGAAATGTGTTCTAAATGCTAACAAATTAGAAAATCAGGTTTTGGAAATGATGTGGGTTGAAAAGCCAACAACAAGGTCTGACTCAGGTGCGTCTTTTGATCCTTTTCAGCTTCTGTGGCTACTTTGGGCCTTAAGGATATAGGCTAAAAATTGTTCTACCGAGGCCTGTAAGCTCACCACTGGTGCAGCCATTTCCTCATCCTATATAGTGTAGAGTGCTCTGGCTCGTGATCTTCTGGCTTCATCTTCTTGCGTCCCCACAGCTGCAGACACTACAGTGTAGCTGCCATTATGTCATGCAATTTCTTTGTTGAATATAAGTCCTTTGATAATATTGAGTCTTTTATTTTAAAAACCCAATCTCTTAATTTCCTGTCTCTTAAGCTATATGTCTGTGTGACTTGATGCAGTTGAGCAGGCAGAAGGTGTAAGTAGATGATGGGGGTGGAGAATGTTACATGCCACTAACCAACACAATAACAAAACACTCCAGTTTCCTATGTTGCATGCCAGCTACAGCTCACAGAGCTACTCTCTTATATTCAAATGTACTTTATTATTTATATGAATGGGTGTAAGCCATTTATGCAAAAGCAAGCATCTGACACAATGTAAACAACATACCTTAAACTAAACACCAGTTAACCAAATAAATAATCAATTCAAAATAAATAACATACACATACATACCATATCCAAATTGATTTAAATGATCACTAATTTCACTTATCACACCTGCACTCTTCCGCTGACATGACAGTCAAGTGCCTGACATGGGAGCAGATAACGATCCCAACTTCTCCTCATGAATGACAAAGTCACTGTTTTGCAAATTAAATTCACACTATTATGTGTCCTATACATATCAATGACCTCATGCCAGCGGATACACATTCATTTGAATGGGTGCAGCACGCAGTTCTGTTGCTGTTTCCCCACATGCGGGACACAGAAGGTTTGGTGCCATCTTTAAGACTTTCAAAGCAATGAGGCAATATTGTGCCTACAAAAAGGCATACAATACAGTGTTATTTGCACACAGTCAACAGTAACGTTAACAATCTTTATGATATTTTTTTGTAACTACCACAATATTGTGAAAATATGGCAAAGGGTTGCGTATACTCAAAAGTGACCTCATTTTATTATAATTTGTTAGGTAAATTTGGATGTGTATTGTGAGAATGTTTAGCTGTTTAGGGCTAACTAAGTACCTTTGTGGAGCTCAGAGTTGTGTTTGTGGGTTTGCCTGTGTATGTATGTATCTATGTACTGTATGTATGTGAATGTGGCTGTCTGCTGGTGATAATAGACAGAACAGTGACGGGCTGACAAACGGTTGTGAAGCAGACAACACCTGCCAGTGTGTCTTTATTGGTGCGTGTGTTTATACAGACCAAATTCTTCTTTGCTAACCCTCTGTACCCACTGTAAATTAGCCTACATTCGCTCAACTAAATACAAATGTTCTTTGCCTCTAACTTAAAGGTCCCATGGCATGAAAATTTCACTTTACAAGTTTTTTTTAACATTAATATGCGTTCCCCCAGCCTGCCTATGGTCCCCCAGTGGCTAGAAATGGTGATAGGTGTAAACCGAGCCCTGGGTATCCTGCTCTGCCTTTGAGAAAATGAAAGCTCAGATGGGCCGATCTGGAATCTTCTCCTTATGAGGTCATAAGGAGCAAGGTTACCTCCCCTTTCTCTGCTTTGCCCGCCAGAGAATTTGGCCCACCCATGAGAGAGAGACATCATGGCTTCAAACGAGCAAAGTGGCAGTTGGTCAAGGCCACACCCCCACTCTCCACCTCCCCCCTCAATAGCTACAGGCACAGAAATGGCACATCCTCAGGAAAGCTCATTGTGGGACTGGCTCTAGTGGCTGTAATTCTGCACCAAGGCTGAATTTCGGGAAAGAGACTTCAGATACAATATTAGGGGACCACTAAGGTCTATATAAAAGAGACTTCAGATACAGCATTAGGGGACGACTGAGGTCTATATAAAAGCATCCCAAGAGCACCATGTCATGGGAACTTTAAAGAATACATTTTTTGTAAGACTACCAAATTGGTCAACGTTTAGCTAAACACATTACACACATTATGTATGAACGAAAATGAACAAATCTGATAATAATTGGCCCTGAGCTTAAAATATTTTTTTTTTTAGACAGATTCAGAAGGCGGGCTAATTTACAGTTTAACTTTTTTTTAACAGACTCTGTACTACTCTGCCAGCCCATGGGCTGCAGATCATTGTAAACAATGGTCTGCAGAGTGTTTCAGTGTTCGTACGGACACCTGATTATAGTTTTTACAGACTTGAGAAAGTGTGAACCTATTCTTTAATTTTGATACCAAAAGATCAGTACTTTGGACTATACTCTTTTGATCATTTGGCATATGATCAAGTGTTCACATTAAGAGAAAAAAAACTCAGTAATCTACTTGGAAAGCCTAATTATATTACCTCAGAGGCTGGGTGGGGTTTGAGCTAAAAAAAAGGGTTCTTTGGTAATTATGTGAAACAACGGAGAGACTCGAGGCACTCTAAAAATGTGTGTTTATTGACTTGCAATTCCGACTGACCAAATAAAATAGAACCACCTTAATAGATGTTTGAAGAGCGTTGGTTCCCATTCATATTCATAACAAATGCATATCGTTTTGTTCTTCACCGACCTTTTATGGGCTGCTATAGTTTCTTGTTTTCACAATAATTGACAGCTGTGCGGGCAAGGAAGCTGTTTCATCAGCCTGGGATGCAGCCAATCTTCACATTATGGCTAATAAAAATGTCTAATGAATGGACGGCATGGTTGAAATTAAGCAGACTATCTCCTCTGAAGTGAACTCTTTGGAGACGTGGGAGAGACATTTAGTCGCTGAACACACAGACGCGGCCCAGTTCGGTGTCTCTGTGTATCGCTTTCCCTCTTCTAAAGACTGCTTTTTGGCCTGCAATTATATTGAACAATAGGCCAAAGCCAACGGAGGACGCAACCTGTTACCATGGCAATGATTATGATGGATTTGTGGATAGACACAGCAGGTAATTGGAAAAAGATTGATGGGTGACAGGGCGAAAGAGAGAGATAGCAAAGGATGGAAAGAGAGGGATAAATTACCAAAGCAGCTGTGGGAGGAGGGTTAAGCCCTATTACACCCTATCTTTCTTGGATTTACAATTACAGTCTCTCTCATCAAGTCAATAGGCAATCACTCTTTCTGGCTCTTACAGTCACACCCTGTTCTCCCTTTCCTACCTCTGTATTCGACCTTCTTGTTCCCCATATCCTGTTTTCTCCCTGTCTCCCTTTCTCTCTCCTGCCTCCAAAGAGAAAAGTGGTTCCATTGTGTATATTTCCTCTCATTATCACTCAGTGCAGGGAGGGTAAAGGGTAGAGAGACCCCTGTGTGAAGCACACATACATTTACGCATGCAGGCAGTGTCCAGGGGATGTAAACATGTGTGGTGTCTGTATTGTCATGTTCTCCGGTTGTGGAGGAGCCTTGAGGGTAGAGAGGCTGGTTTATGATTGGAAGGTCACTGGTGGGGATCCACAGACCAGATTACAAATTCTTGGTGAGGAGGCAAAAAAAAAATAATGTGATTCTCTTCTTCAACTGCTGCTATCAACCTGCCCTTGAGCAGCGCAATGGACTCCCAGGTGCAGCAGTGAGTCAGCCCAGTGGGCAAAAATTGTACACTGTGTTTTTTGTTGAGCAGCTCACAGAGGAAACGAGGAGAAACAATTGAATGTGAAAAACATGGCAGTGCTGCTCTAAATGTCAATTTTAGATGAGCCTATTTGTATACTCAACCAATATTCCTGTTAACAAGAAGCATCTTGCATTCAGTGACATTCCGTCTCTGTCAGTAATGATACCTGACGTCACCGGTTCTTGGAAGAAACTGATTTATGGACTAAGTTCATCTACAACCCAATGAGAATTAGACAAGAAGCGGCAACAAAATGGCAGAGATAAACTACGAAAACATGCAGGCAGCTAGGCAGTTAGGTCAGTTAGGCTAACGTGACTTTATCAAGTGATGTGGATGTAATGTTAAAGCAACACTATGTAACTTTTAGCCCTACAGGTTGTCTCATTGGAACTACAACTCGCGCCACCCGACGCGAGTTGTAGTTCCAATGAGACAACCTGTAGGGGGACGGTCCCCCTACAGGTTGTCTCATTGGAACTACAACTGCAGCTAAAAGTTACATAGTGTTGCTTTAACGCTACTTTCAGTCAGCTATCTTTTATGTTGCTTTTGGAAGGAGTGAGTAAATTCCTGGATTAACGTTGACGGTTAACCACCTAAATTTTCCTCTAGATGTTCACTAAAGAATCACGTTTCACCTTCTCCTCTCAAGCTAAGCTCAGACAGTGGACAGTATTTTAGCAAACAGAGGAATGTATTATCTTCTGAATGATTTGCAGCGTTTGAGGCGGAGCCCCGTTCATCCTATGAGAGTGGCTCAGTGGCGCATGAAGCCGTCATGTAGCCTAAAATTACCCAAATGATCGGCACTGCTTGCGCACTTTGCGGCCCATAGAGCAGGCGCACTAGAGACCCCCGTCCAGCCAAGTCAGTGGTATCTTTGATTAGTATATTGTTAAGAGTATGATATGTAGGGTGTTTCTAAACACACAGCATTCAAAGTTGGCTCATCCTTCCTGGCTCAAAGACCCAGAGACACAGAGATAGCAGCGGTTGCCGAACGAGCTAGAGAGTGAATGAAGAGAGGGAGCGCCGATCAATACAGTGAATCAGAGAAATAAAATGTCATTTTCTTATTGTTTCAAGGCGGTTACGTTCTAAAGCACAAATAAACACCCACCTGTCTGTGGGAAGGTGCCACCTTGTTTGGTTTTGTTTGAATGCAAAGCTTAATCTTGTCTGGGTGTGTGTCGGTATACTTTGGTGCGTCGGTATGAGATGCCGAGGGGAGTGACAATGGGGGGACTTGGGACTGAGAACGGGCTGCACAACATGCACGCTGTTATTGGCTGGGGGTTACACACCCACGTGGGGCCCAACGACTCTTTGCTGATGCCCATAAAAGTAACATGACACACACAGAAAAATAAGCAGGAAAGAGAAAATACAGGCAGAGGGCAGAGTCTCTGCAAATACAGACACGGCTACACACTTCTAGTGGGTCGGAAGTGATGAATAGGAGGGATTCTTTTTGAATTGGTCTATACCATTGTCTAAATCTAGTATGTTGGAGAATGTAAAGCACAAAAATGGGTCCATGTTCCATTACAGAAGATGGTTATTGTCTGGCTGAGTCTACTGTGTGCGACCAGAGCTGGGTGTTGTGTGATTTCTTTTTTTTCTTTTTTTTGGGATAGATTTGACAGTGTGTTAAACAGATGTTTAAAAAAATGTACATATCCAAGCACCACTCACACACATTCCCACCCACATTCCATGCACACACACATTCAGCAATCCAACCACCCACACAGATATGCAGACATGTTCTCAATTATATCATAGTCTCAAATAGCATGCAGGCATGCTGTTGATTTTATACACAATTCCAACAGTTGTCAGCTGCTCTGAGGCCAACGTAGCTTACTATGAGACCAAACACACACACACACACACACACACACACACACACACACTCATGTCATGTTGTCCTGAAGAGTGAGAGAAAAATAGAAATAGATGTCTGTGTAGCGGTGACAGTAGTGAGGAAAACAGCTTCACCACAGTGTGAAGACATTCAACAGACATACAGTGTTTGTATGTGTTTGTTGGCCTTGAAAACACAACCCCATGTGCACAAATCTTTTGTCTCCCAAAATCTTGCTAACCAACGGGCTGACAGCTATGGAACACGCTTTCCCAACCATAAACACTCCACTTGAGCACTTCATCACTGGGGGACAATAGAGCAAAAATATCCACCTTTCTCTTTCTCCCTCTGTCCCTCTTTTCTCTTTCTTTTTCTCTCTGCATTGGTCGTTTCAGTGTATTTCCTACTGCAGTTTTGTCCGTCTGCGCTCCACTGTTTATTGTTCACTGACATAGAGGCTGCGACTGAAGAGGCAGGAGGGAGAATGGATCTGTGTCTGCATGTTACTGTGTTTGGTCACATGCAAGGTCTCATAAACTATTTACCTCATTTAAAATTAAAGCTCAGTGAATGGCAGACCACACTATTGAAGGCTGGATTTAGACCTGCATCAAAACAATTACCAGAGATTGTGAACAATGCCATTATTACTCTTTTTTTTTTTTTAGTATGAATCACATTATGCACACTGTATAGACCAATTATCACATGCACTGCAAACAGTCTTTATCCTGCCAGCTCCCTAGTACAAAGTCTGTGTAACTCGGATTGGGCCTGACGTGGGAGAATTGACAGCAAGCGAATGGGCATGTTGATGGTGTTTCTATCGACTCACGCAAAACCGGAAGAAAACAAACGTCAAAAAGGCACTGGCAAAAGAAGAACTAGAGTTGGGCCCAGGACGCTTCGGCTGCCCACTGCAATTGTATAGGATGGGTTAAATGCAGAGGACATATTTCATTTCTATGTATGTAATTATAAATGGCAAAAAGGCACTTTTAGGGGCTGACGCCGAAATTTTTCAAGGAATCTGTTGTTTATGACAAAATTACAAACTGGCTCAGTGGCGCGGTGTAATCCACGCCATGTCCTGCGTCGCTCTACCCAGCGCCACCCATCGCCTAAACCAAACAGAGTATTTCCAGTAAGTGAGAACCCGTCGGAGACATCTCTTGTTGTCGGCTTCATGTGTGACAGGGCAACTTGATTCCGTGGACATTGTCCCGGAGTTCATATGACAAAACGGCTTATATTAAGGTTCAGATGAGAGAGATCCTTGATGGCAGTGCAGAAAATCCAGTCAAGTTTCCAAGAGTAGACAGTTCTTACAGGTAGGTAGGTATAAGCCCAGCTCATAAAAGTAGCAAATTCTGCATTCCATTAAAATCCCTTTTCGTCTCTCTTGTAGGAAATGAATTCTGCTTCAAGACACTCAAATTGGAGCCAAACTGACCTTGGGATTGTCAATATGCTGACAAGACTGTGACTGTGTGTACATGCACACAAGAAACCAGATTACTGGTACACTCTGGAATTTAGTTATTTTGGACACAAGGATAGGGCCACAACAACTGTTCATTCCTGTCTTCCTGCACCGCTGCCACATTCCCTCAGGTGAATCCTTGAAATGGAGCCTGACAGCTATCACAGGTAAACACTGACCAATTCTTACTGTAAAATGACTTCACTTGTTCCATTGCAGTAGGACCTTATATGCAAGAACCATAACCGAATCAATCTGTCAGATATGTACAAGTATAAAGGATATCTAAAGGATAACACAAACGTTGTTCCTTACAGCCAAATTCCAAACTATTTCCTCATACCTCAGTCTAAAAGCAAAACAAAACAAATAAGTTCCCAGAGCCCAAGATATAATCTTCCAGTTTCTTGTTTTGTCTGAACTGAACTGAACTCAAAGCTGTAAAAAGCTCACATCAGACAATTTTGGAGCAAATGTTGCAGTTTCTGTTTGATATAAAGGGACCAAAATCCACGTTCTGATATTAACAATGGGTCAAAGGACATGATGATGTGTTAATTGGGGTTTGAAGTGATTTAAGTAGATTTGAGTAGACAACATGGGCAAATAACCTGGTTTCTCCAGCAGAAATCTGTTAATCAGGGTTTTCTTAATCCCTCCCTTAACCTTGTTAAGGAAACCAGGTTTCTAATTTACACATCTCAGGAATGAGGCGACTGCCGAAACCTGAGAATAATCTGATCTCCTAAGTGCATGTAAACGCAGCGAGTGTGTGACAGATCCGAGCAGAACATTTTGTCAGCCTGACACAGAGGTGATGATTAAGTCTGAGGTGTCAGGCTGTGGATTGGCCAGACTCTCTCTCTGTGTGTGTGTGTGTGTGTGTGTGTGTGTGTGTGTGTGTGTGTGTGTGTGTGTGTGTGTGTGTGTGTGTGTGTGTGTGTGTGTGTGTGTGTATGTGTGTGTGTGTGTGTGTGTGTGTGTGTGTGTGTGTGTGTGTGTGTGTGTGTGTCCAAGCGTGCGTGCGTGCGCCAAGGATGAGGGGAAGTGTGCAATCACCTAACTTATGGCGAACTCATGAGTGCGCTGTTTACACCTGAAGACACTTCCTCTCCAAATTGCACCACACACACACACACACACACACACACACACACACACACACACACACACACACACATTAAGCTGATGAGATGTTTTCTAAAGGGCTCCTCCTCAGCAGAGGTGGCATAAGCCTTTTAGCAGCTACTTATGACCCTCCATCTCCTACAATACACACTCACACACAGGCTCCAGGCAACCAACTCTCCCTCCCTCTTCATTCAAAGCTTGATTTCTTTCATCAACTCTGTCTTTTTCCCTTTTCTCATCTCCACCTTTCTACTCTGTTGGATACTCTTGTTTGTGTCAAACCCAATCCCTCCGTCCCTCCCGGCCTCTCTCTCTCTCTCTCTCTCCCTCTCTCTCTCTCTCTCTCTCTCTCTGCTCCTATTTGCATCTTTGTCTTCTTTCCATTATCCTCTCTCCTGCCTCTTTTCTCCTCCTCTTGTTCTACCTCTTTCACCACTGACTATCTTCCTCTCCCGCTTTTATTTGCCTTCTTTTCTCGCTATCCTTCTCCTTAAGTCTTCCCCTTGCTCTTTCTCTGTGCTCTATTCTCTGCTCTCTTTGCAGCTCTCTTCTGTGCTCGCTCTCTTCTTCTTTTTTCGTCTTCTTCTCTTTTCCTCTACGACCTCTCACCCTCTATTTTCCCCCTCGCCTTTCTCACTCCCCTTTTCTCTTTTTGCTGCCCTTTTCTCCTTCACTCTGGGTGTCGGGCCTTTGTGGAGGCTCTCAGCCCCCAGTGGGACATCCAGCGGGAGAAAGAGCTGAAAAGCAAACTGTGGGGGCATGGGAGGGAGGGGAGAAGAAGGGAAGGAAAGAAATAAAGGAGGAAAAGTGAGAAGGATGGTGGAAGAAAAGACGGATGGGAGAGCTATGTGAAGGAGATAGATCAAATGCCCGTGTTCTCATGTTAAGCAATAAAGTTGGCCCCGCAGGCTGTTGCTGGGCCCTCACTTACAGTTTTTGCTGATTGTTTAGACACTGAAATCAGAATCAGAATAAGCTTTATTGGCCAGGTTTGCGTAGACAAACAAGGAATTTGACTCCGGTAATCTTTGCTCTCAAAGTACAACACTTAACATAAAATCAAAAGTATTACACAATTATCAAAACCTTACACTCAAGGAGAAAAACATTGGCCCAGATGTGCACCACCATAAGCACAATGTCAGCCTCAAACACAAACACAAACACAGTGATTTGCAAAATACTAAACACACTTGTATACATTAGACACAGAAGTATATCATAATTATTATTATTATTATTATTATTATTATTATTATTATTATTATTATTATTATTATTATTATTATTGTTATTATTATAGTGATGGTTCGGAGTAATTTCACCCTAGGGTCCTTTGCACCATGACTTCGAGCCAAACACCCCCCCAGAAGCTTTTTTCACCTGGGTCTAACATTGGGAGAGTTAGCGTAGAGTAGCGTTATCAGCTGAATAGCTTAGCGCAGGGGCTAATGGATCCAGTGATGTATCTCGTAAATGACCCCACTAATAATGCCCGAAATGATACAAAACTTCTACACTAGTACATATAGGTTATGTACTCATAAAATGATGGATTGGAAAGTTTGTAAGTACACCAGAAGTGTATGTAAATAACACTTGCCTGCTGGCTTCTGCTCTCTGTTGTTGTTGTTGTTGTTGTTGCTGTTGCCGGCAGTAAGACGAGTGCTTAGGGCCGTCTACAAATTACTACACCGAAAAGAGATGCAACAAAAACATGTATTAATTTAATGATTAAATAAGGTAATGTCTCCAAACTTACCTCAATAATAACTTGTATCCTGCTAGTTATACTACAGCACTTACTTAAAAAATAAAGTTAAATTAATAAAGTGTTTTTAGCAGTGTGGAACTGAATTAAGTCATATGGAATGTGTGTGTTTCATATGGTAACAAAATATGTTTTTTTTTTTATAAATTAGTGTATAGTTTTTGCAAAAGTGTTTTATTTTGCAAAGGGTCTGAGGTGTGTGGTTGTGCTGACTGTGTTTAGTGTTTTGAAAAACCGGTCCCTGTTTTTAAAATGGTGCTTAAGCAATCGAAAAAAAACTGTTATCTCTTTTGAGCATTGTCGTGAAAGAAATGTGATTATTTCTTTTTTTATTATTGACTTCAGGGCATCATTTAGTTTCAGTACCCCCTCATTGCATTTTGCCTGATTATTTGCTTGACAATTGGCCTCATTTATAAACTTGATTAGTTTCCAATAAGCTATTGGTGATTAGCCCAATTTAATGCAGCGGACCCTTTGGCTGAAATTTCCTTTGCCCACAAGAAACCCATTAGAGGCCCATATAGTCAGCATACATCTATATGCCATGTGGGACCCATTGGGCCCATATGGACACCACACTGTGAATCCAGTTTAAGCCCGTTCCTAGCCTCATTTACCCCTTATAGGGCCCAACATGTTACCAGAAAATGTGCCAAGTGTGAACACAATTGGTTTGGTTTTTACGCCTGCAACAGCAATTTCTTTCTTTCCAGCAGTGACTAATCAAGTGATATCATAGATAGAAGAGGCCAAAATGCTTGTTGCTAAGATGATGAGAAGACAGAAAGCGGCAGGTAATTATTTAATGATTGACACACTAAAGCCTGTATCGTGGTGTCAACTCACTAGATAATATCGTGGAGACTTAAGTTCCAAAACAGAATAAGAAATAAAACACCAAGCATGTTTTTACCTCAGATTTCAGCCCTCCACTCGGCTCCTTTCACTCCAACTGAATGGACGCCCATCAAATGAGTAATATTTAAAATTGCGGCCATTACTTCAAAGCCAAAGAAATCAGTGTGTCTTATATCCTGTCTTCCTTTCTCCCAACCCCCCAATTCTCTCTTTTCTGGCCATTTCTCTCTCTGTATGGGCTCACTGGGCCCTGATTGGAGTGTGTGTGTGTGTGTGTGTTTCTGTGATGTCTCTAATGGTGATAGGGAATGAATTGAAGTGTGTGTGTGTGTGTGTGTGTGTGTGTGTGTGTGTGTGTGTGTGTGTGTGTGTGTGTGTGTGTGTGTGTGTGTGTGTGTGTGTGTGTGTGTGTGTGTGTGTGTGTGGGGTGTGTTTTACGGTCTCATCAGCCATATCAGCCAAATGGCTTGTGTGAGTCAGAGAAATTGCTCGCCTGGTGTGTTGTGTGTGTGTGTGTGTGTGTGTGTGTGTGTGTGTGTGTGTGTGTGTGTGTTTGCTAGGGTGCTTACATTAGCTGACGCGGTACTTGCTTGAATGCATCCTTCTGTTTGTGTTTGTGATTGTTTGTAGATGTGTGTGTGTTCCTCAGTCCCTCATTTGCATGTTCAAACAGGATTAAGTGTATTGAGAGAATCAGCAATAAACAGTTCTTTGACAGGAGACAAATACGGCAGATTAGCATTGCAGATCAGATAACGCCAATAGGGGAAGCTAGCTCTCACTCTGTTGATGTCTTTGTTGTGTGTCTGTGTGTGTGTGTGTGTGTGTGTGTGTGTGTGTGTGTTTGTGTGTGTGTGTGTGTGTGTGTGTGTGTGTGTGTGTGTGTGTGTGTGTGTGTGTGTGTGTGTGTGTGTGTGTGTGTGTGTGGGGCTATGAAGAGGACCGGAGGTGAATCACCTCCAAAATGTGTCTACAGTTTGCAACTAAAGTACCAGAAACCACCTGAACTGTGATTGGCCAGCATGAGCTTCCACAGTTTTCACTTGATAGTGAAGACAACAATGAGAAAGTTGAAGAGATGCTTAAAGCTTTAGTGCGAAACTTTTTGATAATAATAAATGTAAGCAAGTCCAAGTTGTCTTCGCGGTGCGTCGTGCACCTTCGCTACTCGTCGGCTTCTTTTCCGGCAGACTCTTTGAATCGGCGTGGGAGACATCGGTGAAAGGAATCCTTCTGATTGGCTATTCAGCTTAAGCGAATCAGTGCACAAGAAGATAATCGGTAGTGAGGAAAGCAAGCAAACCGATTTCGAGAGGGCACACACACTGAAGGCTCTTCGAATCTTCATCTCATTTGATCAAATACTAAGTCTAAAATGCTGGTATTGGTATCGGTGGATTAGCTTTTAAAATATACTTTTAAGCACGTAGTTTATTTATGTTCCTTTTCCTTTTTGACTGACTGTCAAAGTAGATAATGAAAGAAAGTGCTATGGCATTCATTCTGTATTTGTTCATGTTTTACAACGGGTTTAACCATCGGCGTCGCCAGTTCATTTTTCCGGGGCATCAGCCCCGAATGAACACACTGCACAACTGCTTTCACAGGCTGAGTGGCACCCCTACATGACACGTAAAATCGGTTGAGTGCTTCTTTTTTTTAAAATCATTCTTAGCCATGACTATGAAAGTAGCAGAAGACATTGTGGCATCTTATTGCTGGCCAGTCTATAAACCACTCTGCCACAAGATAATGGGGGCTTTCTCAAGACAGACAAATGACCATATACAAACAAAGAGTAATTAACCAATCTGAGCTGTGAAAGAATTTTTCTCCATTTGCTCATCTGGAAAATTAAATCTGACAAGCAGTGAATTTGTGCGTGTGTGCTTCCGTGTGTACCGTATATACTCGGATACATGGCTAGTTGCCTCTGCTTGCATGAGAGGACATCCACGTGTGTGTGTATGCAAATGTCTCAAGTGTTTGAGTGCTTACATTTGGGAGTTCTCTCAGGTCCACCTGAGCTGGTGTTTCATCATCCTGGAGCCCTGCTTTAAATAATTAAATATTAATACTCATCATTTATTAACACAACAGGCTATTATGATTCTGTTGTGGTCTCTTTGTGTTTGTTTTAACTGTGGACTTTATAGTGCCTGGAGCACTAGACCAAACACATTTCCCTGTGTGGGATAATACATTTGATCTGAACCGGAGGTTCATACACCTTATAACTTTCTCTTTACTTGCTTTAATACAACCCCCCACCACCCCCCTCCCTCCATGTTCTTACAAAAAAATAAGTTTCAATATTGAATGGTTGACAGAACACTAGTGAACACTTCCTCTCCCATGACTTCATTCCCTATTAAAACCATTTAGATAATAATTCCATTAAACCTACAGCCAAAATGCAGGCATGTTTTCTTCATAATGATTAAAGCATGGCCTGTATAGCATTTTAAAGCAACACAAGAAGTTGAAATATCTGTAATCCACACTCAAAAAAAAAGAAAAGAAAAGCCAAACCAATTTTAATATAAAACCATTTGTACACATTTTTTCATACACTTTTGTAACCTTTTGCATGGATGTAACATTTACCTCATCAAATTCAAACTAAGCATTTTCAATAATGATCCATGACACACGTACGGACTCAAAAACTGGGAATGCGACCGAGCGTGGTAGCCCAGCGCCTCCCGTTGAGCTACAGAGAATTAAAAGGCGCTCAGTGGCACTACACGGGGAAAAAAGCTCAACTTTATGCAAAATTCCTCTGATGTAAAGCGAGCGATAACCAGGCGAGAACCAATCAAGCTCCTTGTGATTGCCACAGAAACGGAAGGATGTTGTTCACTACTCGAATGGGATTGCTTCCAGCGCGGATGCAATCTATTGTGTGCTCGGGACACAAACTGTGCAAGGGTGCCTTTAGCGTCGTATCTGACGCTGAGAGCCGGACTGCGCAAGCGTCCGTTCTTTACAAGCGTCCGTTCTTTACAAGCGTCCGTTCTTTACAAGCGTCCGTTCTTTACAAGTTGGGAGTGACAGCGGGTTGGCAGTGGGCGGGACCAACAAACAGTTGTTATTAAAAGTTATGTTATCTCAACCGTTGAGTTTTCATTTTTTATGTTGATTACGTAACTTAATTTACGTAACTAACATCCTTACTTTAACCCAAAGCACAATGTTTTTCCTAAACTTAACTACCTCGTTTTGTTGCCTAAACCCTTGTATTGTCCTTTGTGTCATGGGGACTTGGTTAGTTTATTTACATTTTGTATTAGCCTGTCCAAACGCGTTCGATTGCAGCACGCCCCTCCGTGCCAGTTCACGTGAAATGATATCACATAGTACGCAAGGGTCACCGGGGGAAAAAATTGACGTCAAGAGGTCTTGAAAGTGTTAAACCACCTGTTAATAGGCTCCAGGATACAGGAAATTACATCTGCTCTACACCCAGACCTCCACACCTCCCTCTGAAAAGAGAGAGCCTGTTAGCTTAGCTTCAAGATGGCTGACACTCGACTCGCATCGGGTAGTGACAGTCCCACCCCCTATGGGCGGGGATGAAAACATGCAGAACTAGCTGTCTGTAGTCCATAGTCTCTGGGCAAAAATGCCTACGATGACGCAAAACGACGATTTTTGCGTCATCAGAGTTTTTTTTTCCAGACACGCAGATACAGACAACTCTTGTCTCAGGGGACATGAAGGAGGGAAGCACGGTCATTCGAAAATACTATCTGGTTTCTACTGATACAAAGCTTAATGCTAATCGCTGAAGTATGTCTTTAACGCTATGTTCACCATCTAATCGATAAATTGTCTGTCTGCCAACTGCGGCTGGGCAGGTGTACAGGCGTATAAGAGTTTTTTCACTGAAAAACAGCTGCCCAGTGCAGCTGGAAAACAAGGCTGAGAGTTGAGAGTGGAGTTTGCGAGCTGGAAAAGCAAAAGAATGAGCTGAAAGATAATACAAAACTTTGTAGATCTGAGGAGACCAGTCCATTAGTCCATTAATGACGATTTTCTGTGGGTTCGTGACAACAAGTGACGCCATTCACATTCCACGAAGTCATTTGATCCATCGTTGATAAAAATATATTGATCAGTGCAGCTTTTAATACACCATTGGAAATATCCCTGGGGTAGGTTGTCCTGTTCTGCTGGATTGTTGTTTGTGTCCACAGCTGTCACTTACAGGATTTTTCAGATTGATTTTTATTTTCTCTTTTCACATAGATGGGTCCACTTGCGTACCCCGAAAGAAGATTATTATAGGTTTAAGGATTCAAAGCCTAAAATGTCCTCCAAAAATAAAAAGCTTTGTTTATTTTACTGGTGAAAACCAGCGCCAACATCTTTTTACTGTTATAATGCTCTGTATGAGCCTGACATTAGACTGTGACTTTTTACGAATAGGAAACTAAACGTCAGCCGTACACAAATCACATATCTAATGAGAATGCACCCCATATGAAATGTGAAATAATGTTGGCAAGAAACAAACTGTAGCACTACATTCAAAAATCTGTTTACTACTTTCCGTGTTCCCACGTTTAGGAGTTTTTCAGTGAGTAAGTCATCACGAGCAACAGGAAGCAATAAAATGAAATGATTTTAGCTGGTGGAACGCAGCTCACGTTTTTGAGGTTACCAAGCATATCATTAGGGGGGGGTGAACTGAAGAAAATCCAGCTTTTAACTCCGTATTGTCGCCTTGTCGCACTCTTCGACTCAGCAACCACTTTCTTCTTTATTGCCCTGAGCCATCATTTTACCCTGAGTCAATCTCCTCTCCCTGCTCCATCTCACCACTGCACTCTATCATCTCCACCCATCGTCCTCCCATCCACCTCCCACTCCCCTCACCATCCTCTTAACGCAGCTAACCATAACACACTCCAAAAGGGATCTTGAGTTGTTGTCCCAGGAGAGAGTTTGTGTGTGTGTGTGTGTGTGTGTGTGTGTGTGTGTGTGTGTGTGTGTGTGTGTGTGTGTGTGTGTGTGTGTGTGTGTGTGTGTGTGTGTGTGTCTGTAGGTGTTTTGTGTGCACGTGCCTGCGTGCGTTGTGTGCGTGCGTGGACATACAGCAGTGTCACCACACAAAAAATGAGTGGTGTGCTGCAAAGCATAGCTTTCGGGTGTTACTGTGTTAGCTGGCAATGATTGGAACGCACAAAGAAATGTTGGATGTTTCTTTGGGTTGAAAGGTAGCATCGAAAGACAAAAAATGCTTTTAGTGAGGGACACAATGGGTGCGTTCAAAAGGAAAATGCCACCAGACTGAAATATCTTAACAACTATTGGATGGATTGCCATGAACTTCTGTACAGGCGCTGCGTCTGATTTCTGTCTTCTGTCTTTCTGTCAGTGGCTTTAAATAGCAGGCTACTTATGTTTTGGTACAGATGGTTTTTACACCTGACGCAAACCATGCCAGAGTACACATGAACAGTGTTCACACTAATCAGACAAACTGGTCTTTGGTGTCAAGTGTACTTGAATTGGGTATGTCATGGCATTGATGTTAAGTTATTTTCAATGTAAACAAATATTATATTCTCTATATAATAGTAAAGAAAGCATTGCATGTTATTAAATCAATGGATCTGTATCCTCTGCCCACACTGGTGTTCTTCCACATGAGCTGGGCTCCAGACTGGTTGGTTTGGACCTGTTTTGTTGTTGTTGTGTACAGCTCAGGGCTCAGGTCGAGTTCAGGGATGGGTATTTTTAAATGTCATTTATTCCGAAATTGCTCTCTTTCTCTCTCAATCATATTTTTTCACCAACTCAAATTCAATTTCCAAACCTAATTTGAAAAGCTAAAATTACAGAAAATAAATATGTTATCTCTTATGTACCCTTTCTTCCAGTGTTATGTTCATAACAAGAAAATCCGGTCTGATTGTATAAACACACTGATGTCACGATCTCCATTAATGCTTTTTACATTACAATACTGTATTACAGTATATGTTCCACTTGAGGAAATTAGATGTAGGATGACCATTTGTCATCTGTCTGTTTTGCCAACAACCTCTTTCAATCCCCAGTTTATTCTGAAGACTTGGCTTTCATTGATAGTTTTAATTGTGACATGTTATACCAGTTGGAATGCTCTGAGGGACACTTGATGTTGTAATACCTGTTCTGCTTAAAATATCATTGCTTTTACATTTTGCAAGTCTATATCCACGATGTTCCACTCCTGGGATTGCTCCGGTGCTGCTGGAAATTCCCCCAGATGTCCCTCTTTTCGGCCGGATGTTTCTTACCTTCCACTTTCTTTGAGTTGTAATTTTAAACTCCGGTGGATTTCTGAGGACTATGGTTAACTGCTCCTCAGATCTCTGCAGGGTAAATCCAGACAGCTAGCTAGACTATCTGTCCATTCTGAGTTTTCTGTTGCACGACTAAAACAACCTTTGAACGTACACAAGTTTTCACCTAAACAAGTTCCTTCCCGAGGCTATTTCGCGGCGCCACCGTGGCTCTATCTGGTCGCTTAGCGCCGCCCATGAAGATTGTGATTGGTTTAAAGACATGCCAAAATTACAGAAAATAAATATCTTATCTCTTATGTACCCTTTCTTCCAGTGTTATGTTCATTTGTGCAGTGTGCTGCACTTATATAAATGATATAGTGTTTTGCAGGTGGTGGAGTATGAATGAGAAAAAGAGTTCATGGATTTTGGTGAATGTGGTCATTGAATGCATTTTGTGTGAAAGCAACGAAAAGTGATTCACAGTTTGGTCCACGTAGATTTATGTTCTGCTGACTGTGGGAAGAGTTTTGACAATGTGACTCCAGTTTTACCATCGCAATAACTGAAAATGCTGTGTCAACTCTTTCCTGCACTATGGAGATCATGTGTGATGCTGTGAGAAAGCAGCTGATGGGGGAACCTACCAGCAGGTCTTACATGCCTTTATGGTGGCCCTGGGTAGGTGGAGTTGAGGGGTAGATAGGGGTTGTCTGTGGTGATGAATTCCATCCTATGTGAAGTGTATGATCTGTCACCCTCTACCACCATAACGATTGCTTATTGTTCTCCAGCACACTCATTTGTCCTACCATAGTGAGAGACATTTTATATTTTCAAAGTGTATCTCTGTGTTTTGGTGCTCAAAGAGCATATTAGAAGAAGAAAAGGTGTTTTGCTGTGACCTGATAGATGTACCTCTTTTATACCAATATAAAGTCAAATTATGCCCAAATAATGGTTCCCCAATACATCATAATTACACATTTTCTTTGTAATGTGTTTTTAATAGCATACTATCAACTCACAGCCTCACAAGTTGTGATTCAAATTTTAAGCAAATCTCAAACATTTGTCAATCGTGAATCAGAGCATTTTTCCATCAACCACTGTACCTTTATATATTCAAAAGGGGATGGAGATTACACAAGTCTGATACATCATGACATTTGAATTGCTGCTTCCCACCCAAGATAGCATGTTTTTGAATGAATGAATTTGTCCCTTTTGATCACTGATTTTAACAGTTACTATGGTGATGGAAAGGATAGTGGCATGCAATCCGAGCCCCATGTACAAAGCATCGCAAATGATTCCATGAGCCTTTATTTCAAGTTCAGATTTTCAAGAAGCCAGCTTTTCCATCTCAAACGCGGCAAAAGCACGTTCAACGTCACAAACGCGCCAGGAGTCTGGTGGCATTTTCCTTTTGAACACACCCATTTGTGTGTTCCAATCATTCCCAGCTAACACAGTAACACACGAAAGCTATGCTTTGCTGCACACCACTCATTTTGTGTGTGGTGACACTGCTGTACTGTATGTCCACGCACGCACACAACGCACGCAGGCACGCGCACACAAAAACACCTATAGACAGACACACACACACACACACACACACACACAAACACTAGAAAGCAGCATGGAAGCCAGTGAAAATGTGACGTCTGTAACTTTTTTTATCTGTTAATTATTCCACGAAGACGGACGGAATTTGTGGTTGAGATGACAAATAGTCGCAGAAGTTACCGATGGAGGCAACGTCACCTCATGACTTCTGCTGGAAAAAGGGAGAAAATCTGCGTTCCCACCTGTGTGGTTATCAGCTGGAGCCGATACATACCTGTGACTGCAGAGTCATTTGTCCCCGGAATGAATGTGGATTGTAACCTTTCCCACTAAAGACAAAAGCCAGATGTTAGTAGGTGTGAGTGGGGTTTTTGTCCAGTGGGAAAGGGGCTTAATAGGCAGATTGCTCCAAAAAAGGAAGGAACTAGGGAACAAATATATTATATATAACTACCGTATATGTGCAGATACACTTTAGTTTAAGCTTGACTCTGTGTTTACAGCCATGATATGCAAAACCAAACTAATAAACAAACAATATCCAATCAGGCCCAGCTGTGAAATTGGGTTTAAATGTGACCCTTTCTCTTGTCAACAATGGATGAATGAATTAAATTGACAGGCATGAATGATTTTTGTGTGTGTGTGTGTGTGTGTGTGTGTGTGTGTGTGTGTGTGTGTGTGTGGTGTGTGTGTATTTGTGCAACTCATAATGCTCTATACTCTCACTGATAACATGAAAAGTGCAAGGTGTCAGCTCCAATCGCTCAATGCAATTATCGGATTGGTTCACACACGCGCGCAGACGTGTGCATGTGCATCGATAGTATTGACATATGATCACATCATTATGTATGTACATGCGTAATTGCACATATACAGTGGCATGTTTTATATTATCGTCGCTGTCGGCAGAAACCTTGTATCTCCATATTTCTAGCCTGACAAGCCAGACCCACATCAAGATGTTGGGTCTGGGAACTCCCCATTGGCAGGGCTCAATCCGAGGGGCGGGATAAACGGTTGTCTTTTAAATTCCCTCTTCACTCATAGCCAACCAGAGCAGCGCTAGTTGATAGATTAAACTTTTGCCATATCCGGTCTGCAAAACTCCAAACACATCTTCCTTTTTTAAGAATGACTTCAGTGCTTAACTCCAAGACTTCCAGAGTCGCGGCCAAAGCCGATTGGAAAGACCGCTGTTCGCCAGCAGCAGCAGCCATCTTCTTTGTTTTCAAGTAGCAGGGAATTCACGCGGAACCGTCGCAACTCTGCCGTCCTTATGTTAAGCCCGCCCACCGACTCTATACACGATGTGATTGGCCTGACCAGAATTTGTTTTTTACAGCTCGCAAGCCAACAGACAGTTGCTAGACGACCTTGGCTGCAAATTACATTTGCTGCTGTTAGGGTGCGTCTAGATTTCTAGGCTACCATATTTCGCCATTTAAATTTTTATTTCATGAATTAATGGTATAGGTCACCCTTTACGTCTGTTGGTTTAACAAATATTTAAATAATGACGAGATGATTTAGTCTGACTTCTTCCATGGCCAGACTCTGTGTATGTGTGTGCATTTTTGTATTTCTGTCTATATATTGAAAATGTCATATCTATAGGAACATTTTAATGAGGTATTTGTGATCTATTGTGCACGGGTTGCACCTTCAAAGGCCAGAGCCGGTGTCCACTGACCCAGTAGCAAATATTTGTTGTTTGTGTTGTCTCCTCATGTCCTCCTCCACTGCACCTCGCTATAACCTTGGCTCTTTTATTCTGCTGAGGATCTCTGCTGTTGCAATAATTTGATCACTCATTCAACAGGACTTAATCAGGACCCGTGCAGGTATTTATTATTATTTGGACAAGTTAGGTAAGTCAACAAGTGAGAGAGGATAATTACAGAGCCAAGGCAAGTTCAACAATAAAAAGAAGAAAAACAGCAGGATGATAGGCTAACAATGTATGTGTGTTGCTGTGCTATTTCATAGATGAGATCAGCTGATGAGATCAGCTGATGTGACCAGCTGATGAGAACAGCTGCTATCATGATTGACAGCCCCAAAATGGAATGCAAAGAAATAGCAAGCGAGCATGCGGGAGGAGAGAATGGCAGGATGGCGGACCAATGGCGCTGTTTTACTGAAAGTGTGATGCGTTACAACAGCTTTGAAAGTGTCTCAGCCAATCAAAATCGAGGACGGTGACTATCCATTTCATAAGAATGCATTTACTGGCTCTATTGACTCAGTTGTCAGCCCACACAAACAACACTTTTATTTGGAACTCTCTGATACACACACTCTTAATAGAACATGATCATGCTGCTGGTTTCCAACCTTATTTTATTACTCTTTCTATATTCTATCATTCCCTTTTCCCTAATCCCTCTACATTATTAGGTGTGTGGGTGACAGACAGATGTGTGTATAGTATAGATCCATGTTCATATGTGGAAATGTATAGTGTTTATAGGTTCATGTGCTTGCGTGTGTTTGCCCACTTTCGAATATTACTGATACTGTGTGTGTGTGTGTGTGTGTGTGTGTGTGTGTGTGTGTGTGTGTGTGTGTGTGTGTGTGTGTGTGTGTGTGTGTGTGTGTGTGATTTCCCATGCTGTTGTTCTAGGTATTAGAATGAAATGAAGTGTGAAATAAGCTTTTCTTTCTCTGGAGTGTAGCTGTGGGTAGTCTCCCCCTCATCACATCACACATGTTTACCACCTATCCCTCCATCTGTACACCCTCCCACCTTGCCCATTAGGCCTCCACTAAAGCTAACATTTGATAGTGACAAGGTGGGCAAACTGCTGCTAAATAGGCACACTAAAGTGGACGAGGGGGTATTATAGAGTTCATAACCCCTCTCATTTTTGATGGTAATCTGCTTTTAAGGCAAAACAGTAGGAGGACTAACTTGGATTGAATACTATAAAAAAAAAAAAGCAGTGTGGATGTGGACTCCTGGTATACTGAAGTGCTGCAGGGCTGATGAGAGAATGAGATGCAGGTGGGTGAGGAAGGCCAGGTAACTGCAGGGCTGATGAGGGAAGTGGGAACAGGTGTGTAGATGGCCAGGGCAATCAGTTGATGGGGAAAGGAAGGAAAGTCCGAGGGCATCTCGTGGATGGATGGACAATGCCAATTCAATCAGGAGAGACTTGTTTGCAGATATGCAAAAGGTTTTAATGTACAATAGCATTTAATGTACAGTGTATTGGAGATTGAACTCCATCGTTATTAATACATTTCATATATTAATAAATTTAATGTAGGGGTAGGGAACCAAGATGTAACCCCCCGATGGAATCCAGACACCGGTGGTTGCGGAGAAAGCCAGAAAGCCAGACCGAGAAGGCATCGGAGCGACAGCCGGAGAAACCCCTAGGACGGGAGGCGGAAGGGGAGGAGGAGGGATGACGTCTTCCTGAAATGACAGCTGATAGCACAGGGAGAGAAGCAGCTTTTTAAAACAGGGATGTAACGCTGTGATTGGCCTATGGGATCCATGGCCGTTCCTGATTGGATTATCAGAAGGTGAACGCCTCCAGCGCTGATTCGCTTTAGGAGGGACTGATCACTTGTTAGGTCTTCCTGAAAGAATTTGCGCTGAGCTACATTAGGCTTGTTCGAGATGAGCCAGGCCTGCGCAGAACCGATCACCGGGGAGTGCCACCCAATGCGTGCCGGTTAGATTTATGTCCGACTTGATCCCGACTTGCTCTGACGTGACAGGCAGACGTAGGCAACGTTAACCTCACGAGATCAAGGCGGCCGCAGTTTCACGAGGCAGGCGGCGCAGTTGCTCTGCACCGACTGCAAGACCCAGGCAGGACCCAGGGCATGACGGGAAACGCCGGGCTCTCAGCTGATCTAACAGCTGATTGGTTCAGAATTGCCTCAACATGATGACGTTTTATATAAACTTTTTATCGTTTTTGAATTGCAATGATTTTAATTGCTATTTGTTAGATTTAAAAGGCTTATTTTGTACAGAACACATGTTGTGTGGCTGATAGCGACATTTAGAAGTCAGATTACGGATTATGGATCATCTGCAGTCTGTTTTTTGTTAGTCTATATCCTTGATGTTGCACTTCCGGGATTGCTCTGGTGTCACAGGAAATTCTGCCAGATGCATGTATTTTCGCCGATGTCCGTTTCCTTTCGCTTTCCTTGTGTTGGAATTTTAAACTCCTGTGGATTTATGAGGACTATGTGTGACTGCTCCTCAGATCTCTGCAGGGTAAAATGAGACAGCTATAGACTGTCCATTCTGTCCAATCTGAGTTCTCTCTCGCACCACTGTTTTGCAGCGGCTCCCTGGCGGAGCTTAGCGCCGCCCATGACGATTGTGATTGGTTTAAAGAAATGCCAATAAACCAGAGCACTTTTTGCTCCCATCCTGGAATGCTGTGTGGACTAGCCAGACCCTCCTCCGCGCCGCAGCGCGTTGACGGTCTGGCAATGCGAGACTAGTTGTTTATTAACATCAGCAACACATTGCATGTAGAGCATTTTGACAGCTACTCTGTCATAATAAAAACTGGAGACTGTGTACAAGCTGATATATGGGTCTGATAACATTTTATTAAATTGGAATCAAACCTAACAGGATATGACTGTTTCTGTGACTTCCTGTTTAGACTGAAAGCAGCTGGAAAAGGCTGGAAAATCACTGACTTGACCGCGGCTTTTTGTCACCGCTCCTGGCTGCCGCCGCCTGCTCTCGTCCACTTTACAGGCGAGGCGCAGTTTATCTCGAACGAGCCTATTGATGGTGCCTGGGGAGTAGGGAATGTGAAAATGGAGAGGAGGGACAGAGAGACAATGCAGGGGGCTGGGCAACAGAGTGTGTGGCTGAAGGGAGGGACAGAAGCAGACTTTGTGACAGCCATCATTTTATAAGGTCCAGCTTGTTGTAAAGTTCTGCCCCAGATCCTTAGTTCCCACTGCAGGACTTTAGCCCAAGTTTTTCCAAACACTGATCTGGGGCTTTTGTCGAGGAGATCGGCAGAAAATCAGCGTTCAAGCACGATTCAAAAACTCAAGATGCAAGACAGAGTCCAGATATCTAGCAGTCTAAATATCTGGACCTGTAGGGAAGTCCTAGAGCCAATGAGAGCGCAAGACACAGACTGAGGAGAGACCTGGGGAAGGGTTCACCTGTAACAATAGGAACTCCACTGTATGTGTTGCATTTGCAACAGGGACCAAAGTTGTTCTTGCACCTAGAGAAATAAATAGTAAAAGTGTGCATGGAAACAGGCTATTTTCTGAACATGTGTGCGAAGAACAACATCAACATTCAACAAGCATACTATACCCATCTTCTTTTCTTTTTCTTGTGTGTTTTATTGCTGCAAATCAGCACACAAACAGCTTGGAGCGATTGTTTCTGGGCGGACATCCATTTTTGGAAAACAAAATCCCGTCTGGCACACGGTATTCAGTCATGTCACGTGTCACTTCTCGCGTGTGTTTTTGTGACAAAACGTATAGTTTGGAGGCCAGACATATGCATCGGGGATTCCTTCTGGTGAAAGATCTTGTAGTGTGAACCCCTGTCGCTGGTCAGTCATGTAGTGTGAAATCCACAACAACTTCAGACTACAACTACAAGACAGCAAGTAGTGTAGTGTGAACAGTACAGCCATCTGACGACTTTGAAAGTCTTGTAGTGGAAACTTCAAGTAGTAAAAAAAAGATGAACATTCCTTTGAGTTGTTATTGTCATTTATTTTCTTTATTGTGAGTTGTGTTAAACAGAAGTGAACACTGACTACAATCCCTCAACATTTTAGAGGAGATTGTAGGTTTTGTCTATAGCATGACTCACCTGGAAAATGACATGCTGCTTTTTGGATGCTTTTATATAGGCCTTAGTGGTCCCCTAATGCTGTATCTGAAGTCTCTTTCCCGAAATTCAGCCTTGGTGCAGAATTACAGCCACTAGAGCCAGTTCCATAATGAGCTTTACTTAGGATGTGCCATTTCTGTGTTTGTAGCTTTAAATGCTATTGAGGAGGAGAGAGGTGGAGGGTGGGGGTGTGGCCTTGACCAACTGCCATGCTTTGCTTGTTTGCAAGCCATGATTTCTCTTTCTTTCTCATGGGTGGGCCAAATTCTCTGGGCGGGCAAAGCAGAGAAAGGGGAGGTAACCTTTCCCCTTATGACATCATAAAGGGGAAAAAAAGATTTCAGATCGGCCCATCTGAGCTTTCATTTTCTCAAAGGCAGAGCAGGATACCCAGGGCTCGGTTTACACCTATCACCATTTCTAGCCACTGGGGGGACCATAGGCAGGCTGGGGGAACTCATATTAATGTTAACCTCATAAAGTGAAATTTTCATGCCATGGGACCTTTAAACTCTGCCTGTAATGCCAAATTGAGTTGACTGTCTATTGCTTGCTTTGCATTTGCCACTTGCGCTGAATAAGATCTGCTGTAACTCTGATTTATTTTCAAGTAGCTACAGAGCCTGTTGTGATACTTAGGGGTTTAGTGACTGTGTGTGTTTAGTCACACCAGAGATGTAAAAGTGTACTAAAATGTGGCACTCCAATGAAAGTAGATGAGATGGAGAATAAGATAGCAAAATGAAGGGGTAGTAAAAGTACAGAACTAATAATACTAATAATAATACATTTAATTTATATAGCGCTTTAAAGGGTACTCAAAGGCACTTTACAAGGTAAAGACAAAGAAAAACAATAACAAGATCAGTTTAACAACAACAATAACAACTAGAGATTAAAGCTGCAAGCAGCGTTGGACAGGCCTTCGCGCCTCTGTGCGCATCAGGGTTACTGGCGGACGCCGCTCCTTGCGACCGTGCATTTGCGCGGCACTCAGACGCTGCAAATTGTCAGCAATGAAAAGGGAACTCTCTGCTGAGGTCAATGATACCTCACACAAGACTCTACGTCATACAGTCCATTAGCTGTGAAAGGGGGCGTGGCCAAAGCATAGGGGTCGGGGCAAACCTTTACCAATAAAAAAGGAAGTCTCTGCTGAGTTCTTTGATACCTCACATAACACTCTACCTTAAACGTCACCAGTTATGAAAGGGGGCGTGGCTTAAGCATAGGGGGCGGGCCAAAAGGGAAGTCTCTGCTGAGTTCTTTGATACCTCACATAAGACTCTACCTTAAACGGGTAACCAGTTATGAAAGGGGGCGTGGCTTAAGCATAGGGGGCGGGCCAAACCATCAACAATGAAGAAGGAACTCTCTGCTGAGTTCAATGACACCTCACACAAGACTCTACCTTAAACGGTTAAAATGTTATAAAAGGGGCGTAGCCTGAGTAAGTGGGCGTGGTTAAAGTATAGGGGGCGGCTCAGTATCACAAGTAGACCACACATTCTAAGTTTCATGTAAATTGGATGATGTTTGTCATATAAGGCTGATTTCCTGTTGCCAGCGGGGGGCGCTATGACCAAAAGTCAATATTGGCCTGTAGGTGTCCTCAGGCCCGGACCCTTGATAATTGTGGGAAATGTCAAGCAGATATGACACTGTACACTGTAGTTACAGTCACTTTCTCGTTCATCGCTTAACACTCAAAATGGCCGCCATGCCACGGCCACACCGTTTGACAAAAAGTTTTTCTTTTAATAACTTTTCATCGTTAAGGTGTTGGGATGTTACAGACCAAATTTGAAGTCCATCGGATGAAATCTCTAGGAGGAGTTCGTTAAAGTATAGCACCTTGACTTTTAGGCCTACTTCCTGGACTTCCTGTTGGGTATAGGATAAGGCTCCGATGAACTTTTTTGTACATCTTGACATGTTACATATGTGTACCAAGTTTCATGAGTCTACGTTAAACGTACTGCAGGGGCTCAATTCTTTTGTAGGGGGCGCTAGCGAGCCATTTTTGTGCGCCTATTCCCAAAACCCTTAAAATACGTAAATTTTCACCAGACTTGATGCGGCCGCCAATTTTGGTGAGTTTTTGAATATGTAAAGCCACTCAAAAAGGCAATTAATTTGCCGTAATAATAATAATTCCTTCAGTTTCAACAGGGTCTTGGGCCCTAATAAATATTAAAAAAGGTGCAGTAAAACAGCATAGAAACAGGATAAAAAAAACTACAAAAAACAAATGGAAAACAGCTCATTTGGTTACAAATTGAAAGTAGCTTTAAAGAAATGGGTTTTGAGTGTGGTTTTGAAGTGAGCAAGTGTTGTGAAAAGTCTGAGGTGTTGGGGGAGAGAGTTCCAGAGGGAGGGGGCGGCAACGGAGATGGCCCTGTCCCCCCTCCTCCCCCCCCCCAGGTTCGGTGGGGTTATGACGGTGCAGGAGGTCAGCGAGGTAGGAGGGGGCGAGGTTATTGAGAGCTTTGTAGGTGATAAGGAGTAAATATTTTGAACTGGATTCTGTGTTGGATGGGGAGCCAGTGGAGGACTGGAGCGATGTGGTCTCTGCTTGGAGTGAGTGAGTAGACGGGCCACTTACACCCCAGATTGCAATTTGCAGGCTGCACGTGGTAATGTGCGCAGTGGATTACATTTTAATCCCCAACCGTGCCCCCGAGGGCCGGCCCTCCAACCCAACAGTGGATCTCCATTAGTTAAAACCTCCAGAGGAACGTCATGGCCTCACCTTGCCCCAAGGCTTTGCTCCAGTTTTCATTTATTGGCAGAGGACAGACAAAGACACTTGTCAGCATCCGCATTCACCCACGTTACAGAGCCATTCAAGACACACACACACACACACACACACACACACACACACACACACACACACACACACACACACACACACACACACACACACACACACACACACAGCCTGACAAATGGATGGTGGATGTTGTTTTTAAGATTATATTTTGGGCTTTTCCACCTTTATTTGATAGGACAGCTAGGTGAGAAAGAGGGGGAAGACATGCAGGAAACCGTCACAGGTCAGATTCGAAACCCTGGCCCTCTGCGTTGAGGCATAAACCTCTTAGTATACGTGCACCTGCTCTACCCACTGATCCAACCCGGCCACTTACTGTATGTTTTTAAAAACCCTGAAACAAAAAAAGCACTGCCTTTCACTTATTCTCTGTGTATTTGTTTTTTAAATAATAATAATATCAATGATGCCGCAGGGAGAATGTTACCTTCCAACAATTTGGATGGTTACCAACACAGTGTGCCGATGGGAGGTGACAGGCTCGAAAATCATTAATTTCTACTGTAATGCACAATATCTGCCGCTGATAAATTTATCAACATCAGACACAACAAATTTAAATTCCCGGTGACTCACACTTTTCTTCCATGTCTTTGTTTCCTCTCCTCCATTGGACCCCCCTCCCTCCTCCTCCTCCTCCTCTCCAGCTGTTAAACCAATTAAATGTTCACAGAGGGTAGACTGCCCACTCTCCTGTTGAGAAAAATACATGCAATAAAAGCCTTCTCTGTGCAGAACCATTGTGTGACGACAAGGACGCCATCTTTAATTATGGCCTACGCCCCCACCCGTCTCCTCACTGAATAGAAGTGGGCTGTAGGTACAGACAGCCACTGGCGCTGGATCAGGTTTTTTTGTGTTTTGTGTTGAGCGAGCGAGGAAAATAAGGTGAGCTGGATGGTGCTGAGGTTGCATTACAGCACTGTTTGGAAAGCTGACTTCAGGTTGAAAACTTTTTGTTAGGTATTAGAATGTTTTAGAGCAAGAGAAAAAGTTTAACGGGTCAGAGAGAATTAGGGGATTTATATATTTATAACTATAGGTATGATATCTATGTATATTTTTGATACTGTACATAGGCATTCTGATTATAGCAAACCAACAAAACTGAATAAGGGAGGAGAGGATTTTGAGAAAAGAAGAGTGATACAGAGTGTGTGGGAGTGGAGGAGAGAGAAGGGGATGTAAGGGATTCACAGAGGAGAGACAAGGTTGTTAACTGTCAGATTTATGGCTTAGTGAAAAAAAGGCGAGCAAGAAAGGGCATCAGTAAAAGCTTAGGGCTGGAGAGAGAAAGCCTTCAGAAAAAGAGAGATGTGGTCGTGGTGGTTGTGTAAAGGGATGTGGGGGGGGGGGGTTGTTTCCAAGAGCGATAATATCAGATAGAGAATGGAAAATGGGGGCGTAGAGAGGCCCGTGGCCCTCCCAGGGCCCTGTGCCTTGAGGGGGGACCCAGGGCAGGGCTGGGGAATGTGAGGCATGAGGGGGGCAACAAAGCCGACTACTGTCCCCCAGAGAGAGGCCTTGTTCTGGGCCAGGGGGGTACAAGAAGTCAGCCGCTCAAATGTATGAATGGCTGGATGGCTGACCGGCTGTCTGGATGGATGCTGGTTCCCCGGCTGGCAGGCTGGCTGGCCTGCTTGCCCACAGAGCAGGCATGTAAGGGAACCAGGGCAGGTCTGGGGAATGTGAGGCCTGATAGGGGAACAAAGCCGGCTACTGTCCCCCTGGAGAGAGGCCCTCTCCTGGGCTACAGGGCACGAGGAGTCAGCCTCTCTGGATGGATGGACAGATGAATGAATAGATGATCGGCTAGCTTGCTGTCTGACAAGAAATAAGACCAGCAGTTTGAGGGAATACCATGTGCACACCAGGGTCTCTTCTACTCAAATCTTGCAGAATCTTATTCATAAATGAATCCATATTTTTAATGAATCTGCACAGAACGATACATGTGCTCAAATCAGAAACAGGGTTTGATCCAGAGTCGTCACTGCAACAGTGACCCCTTTAAAAACCAAAACTGTTCTGTCTATGGGACCTCTTTGTACCCAAATGTCCCCATAAATCAATGGTGTTTTGGATTTTATTAGCGTTAATTACATAAGTTAGCTACAAAATAAAACTGTTAAAGTCAGTGTCATGGCCAAAGATGAACTGTTACGGAACACATCATCTTCATAATAAAAAGGATTGTTGATTGATTTTTTTTAATCGATACTCTACTAGACTACTGTTTCAAAAGAACTGTCAAATGCATTTTATAACATTCAATAAAGAAATGTATTGTGCATACCCAACTAAACAGAAATGTCGAAGTGTCGAAAGTTCCAACACTGTTTACTGCGACTGCTCCCTCCTTGTCTCTAACTCCCCCCTGTCCACGCTGTGTGACGGACTGAATGCAGGACTGTAAGCAAGGACTGACTGTAGGAGTGACTGTAGGAATGAAAGCCTGAGTGGATGTAAAACTCAATGTATGGTTGAATAATGTAGAAGTGAATGAAGGACTGAATTGTACATCTTTGACAGTACACTTCTTTATTCCAGAAGCACCCTCCACGTCTTCTGCCAACCCAATGTTCTTGACCACAGGTCGTAATCCATTTGTCCGTTCATTCACTAAAATGCTTAACCCTTGTATTGTCCTTCGTGTCACGGGGACTTGTTTAGTTCATTTACATTTTGTGTTAGCCTGGCGTTGTGCTTCGGGGTCCCCGGGGCCTTTTTCATTTCATGTCAACTGCCGAGAGACCCCGGAGGAAGAGATGAGGCGATTGGTCACCGGGGACCCGAAGCTCAACGCCAGACCAATACAAAACTGAACAGGTCCCTGTGACCCGAAGGACAACACTGTTCAGGGTTGCAGTGAGCTAGCTGGATCTTATCTAATGCACTGGGTTAAAGGCGGGCTACAGTCTGCACAGGTCATCAAATCCATCATTAGACTAAGTCACATGAAGCCATTTTATTTATATGCTATCGCATCACTTTTTATTTAGGAAAAGTAACGTTTCGGTCCCTCCGGACATCCATCAAGAGTATTTCAAATAAGTCCAGTGACACGTGTTGATTGAGAGACACTGCCATTGATAAGTGATTATCTATTGTCCCACATCTGGGGGGACACAGAATGGGAGGGGCGAAATGTATTTAAGCCCGGTTGTGTTTGTTATTTGAAATACTGTTGATGAAGGTCCGGATGGGCGAAACTTAAGTTTTTCTAAATAAAAGGTGATGCTATAGCAAGAGCAGAATGCGGGATTTGTTCCTTTGTTTCTAAGCTGATGTTATCATCCAACGCACATGGACAGAAGAATTTTTGGATTGGCAAATTGTTTCTTCAAAAACTTAAAATGCAATTAAAAGCAAACACAAGCAGACTAAAGTGCTTTACCAATTACCAAGGAAAGGTTAGATTACGTTGAGCAAGAGCAGGCATCAAAGATATAGAAGACACAATGGGACATATAGGAGGAAATTGTAGAGCTCCAAAAGCTAAGATTTAAAAAAACTAAATGACTTTGAGTAGGCATTATTGGGGGGGAGGGGGAGGGGGGTCCAGGGGCCAAGATAGCAAAGGCTCCTTGCTGCCAACAGCTTAGGGTCAGATCACCTCAGACATGTGGAGAAGCCTTGGAGTTAAATGCAGTGGTGTAGAGGTTGGGAGGCTTGTACTGACCCATGTTCATCATAATGTCTAAACTTTCAAAAAGGCATATTTTTTCCACTTTGGCCTTCCTTCTACACCAGCTGAAATGGATCTTTTTTTTTAAATACTCTCCGATGTGGGTATACTTGAAATGAGGTTTGTGCAAATTCCTTTGACGAGCAGGTGATGATTCAAGTTACGATTCTCTCTGACGCCCTCATATACGTACATTTGCAAACGTAGCGTTATCAGCGCCATGGCCAACGCGCAGAGAGCGCACGCTGTGATACTTCAGCTTACGTCGTATTTACCAAACCTGCAGTTCATCGGGTAATCAGCGCCTTTCTCCGCCCACTATACCGTAAATTGCGCTGTAGCAAAGCGTTAAGTACTGGTGCTACGATACGGCTGAGTGCAGACTGCGATATTCCCACTGCTGATCCTATGACTGTTTAAGAAATGATCCTGATGCCAATATTTGTAATGTAACGAGGAGTGAATGCTGAGTCGGAGATTCAATGTCATCTTTGATTTCTTCCAGTAACTGTAATATTGCATGGATGGCTGCTTAATCTGTAACGCTTAATGAGTTCGTGTTCACTCAACTGAAAAAGTGTGATCCTTGTGGCAAAAATCTTTTCAGCTCGTCTCCTTGGCCTATGTCTCCGTCTTGTCTCGGATTACTGCTGCCATTTCACCAGGAGGCATATGCGAGGAAACCCGCTTGCGGCTGGTTTACACCTGCTTTTAAGAGGCGGACAATTTTCACCACAAAATAGAGGCGCGCTAGCTGTCACGGGAGGTTTTTGTACATACCGCGGAATACATAATTAGGCGCACTTTACTCTTCCCCTCCCATCTCTATATGGGAAACTCCCACTTTCCCCTTGACCTTCCCGTGAATGCATATGCATGACACGGAAAAGCGCAATTTGCCATTTTCAGTTCCCGCGACAGGCAGTCTGCGCTTTTACCTCAGTGCGGCCTGTTTGTACATACCTCTCCATGCTTTTACGCGCACGTTGCTTAACAAATACGCCTGAAGTGGGCGCAAAAGCGTTAATACAGCTGGCCCTGAGTGTTTTAACTCCATGTTTTAGTATCGGCTCAGTCCCCTTGGAACATTGGACCGAGCTGATACCAAAATAACACTGCAGAACAGAAAACAGACAGATAATCATTTACTGTTGCAATCCCACCTGTGGGCAATTTAGTCTCCAATTAACCGTTGGGAGGAAAGCGGACATCCTGAGGAAACCCAGCAAGCAGAGACAGACGCTCGATGGATTTGACCCAGCTAAGGTGCTGTGAGTGACAGCACTAACTACTACACCCTTAACACCCTTAAATTAGAGAGTAGTGTTTGACAATTGGCAGGTTTACTCAGGTTTACTTTCAGTGAAATTACTGACAAATATGCTGGTGCTTTTGTACACTAAGTTGTCAAAGTAGCTGGACTATAAAAACATACTGTAACTTAAAGGTCCCATGGCATGAAAATTTCACTTTATGAGGTTTTTTAACATCAATATGCGTTCCCCCAGCCTGCCTATGGTCCCCCAGTGGCTAGAAATGGCGATAGGTGTAAACCGAGCCCTGGGTATCCTGCTCTGCCTTTGAGAAAATGAAAGCTCAGATGGGCCGATCTGGAATCTTGTTACCTCTGAATCTGGTTACCTCCCCCTTTCTCTGCTTTGCCCGCCCAGAGAATTTGGCCAACCCATGAGAGAGAGACATCATGGCTTTCAAATGAGCAAAGTGGCAGTTGGTCAAGGCCACACCCCCACCCTCCACCCCCCCCCCCTCCTCCTCAATAACTACAGACACAAGCTTTTTCCATACTAAGGAAAGCTCATTGTGGGACTGGCTCTAGTGGCTGTAATTCTGCACCAAGGCTGAATATCGGGAAAGAGACTTCAGATACAGTATTAGGGGACCACTAAGGTCTATATAAAAGCATCCAAAGAGCACCATGTCATGGGACCTTTAACTTGTTTCTGGGGAATTCAAGTTCATATTGTGGCTTGGCTCCAAGCGTGCTTGACGGTACAAAAACAAAAACCGAAAGAGAAACGCAACATGGAGATGTTAACAAGCCAATTTCCTCCACTTCTGGTTGCCTAGATGGAGGCCAATCAGAAAGAGGCAGAATGGCCAATCAGAAACAGTAGCCTTGAAAATAGCCAATTAGGCCTGTTTGTCTGTGAGGACAAAGGAAGTGATATTGCAGAGTGATTGCACCAGCATCGAGCTACACAAACATACTCACATGACACCTTGCTTGTTGCCTTCCAACCCTAATTTTCAAGACGTGTAAGATCTTGATTACATCGGTGCTGGCAAGAGGGGCCTTCTCATTATTGCACCAAAACAATCGCCACCTTAGAGGCAAAAAACAGAGATTTTGTTTTCATTAGGGAGCTATTGAGTCACCAGCTCTTCAGTCAAGGCCAGCACACACACATACACACTCATGCACTGAGGCTCTAGTCTGGCAATTTTATTAGAAAGATTTGTACCTTACTCCAGTCCACTCAATGAAGCTGTAAATTTAGAGACATGAGAGCCTTTGCAGTGCTCCTCTGAGAGCTGCTACAAAGATCCTGGGACTGAGCTGGTTAATTAACTGATTATTTGCTTGGCTGGAAGCCACAGAGAAATAGGGTAGACGTGGAGAGAGACAAGAAGGAGAGGACATGAGGGGAGAGGACAGAAGAGAATTGGAGAATAGAAGCAAGAAAAGGAAAATAGACCATAGATGAGGAACATTGGGTAGGGAAATGAAAAGCAGATGAGAGACAGGGGAGAGGAGGATGAGGACATGAATAGAAAGGATAACCGAAAAATGACGAAGAGTAGGAGAATAGATGAGTGGAAATAGAGAAGTTATATGACTGTCAAGAGGAGAAGATTAGTTAGAACGACTTGGCAAAGATCAGGAATCAACATGTCTCAGTAATCTCTGGTATTGGTGTAATATATCTTCCATCCACCAGCGGCAGCACTGAGTGAACTGCAGCAGAGCAGCTCTCCGATTGACGAATACATCATGTGCATGTTTTACATCAGTGTTTCTCAAATGGGGGTACGTGTACCCCTAGGGGTACTTTGGATTACTGCATGGAGTACGTGAATTCTTTGCAAAAATGCTAATTTAAAAATATGCCATGAATAATTCCTAAAATAATTATACTATAATAATGAATGAATTAAGTGATGGATTCTACACAATTGAAATGTAGCATTTAAATTTTTGTTTAAATAAGGTTGTAGTTCAGTGAATCTATCACTGCCGGCGCTGTATTGTACCTCTTCATAGAGACTTTCTTTTCTATCAAAAATGTTTTGCGCTGGTTAGGGGGTACCTGGCTTAAAAAAGCTATTCAAAGGGGGTACAATATTCAAAAAAGTTTGAGAAACACTGTTTTACATAGTTTCTTTTGACTTTGATGGGAGTAAATCATGAGTGAATCACCCATATGGCAACACTTCCCCCACCTGAAAGAAACTATATTCCAGAGGTACAGATAAATACAGTGCAATTAATTAATAATTTGGTCTTACATTGAACAATGTGTAGTATGTGTATAATTATTGTTTATAGGTAAATATATGAATTTCCATTAATTACAATTTTCTTATCTCTGTTGACTTATTATTATAACATTATTATTATATTATATTAGTAGTATAACACATTTAATAGGAAAGAAAGGGTATAAAGGGGTAGGAGTACATAAGTTTTATTTTTTTAACTGTTCTTTTTTTACATTACTATTTTCTTTGGATGTTGTATTGTATTTACATGTTCAAAATTTAAAAGCTATAAATAAATAAATAAACCTGTAAAGTTGCTAAGAAGAACGAGTTTGTATTTTTCAACTTTCTTCCTGTAACCGTATTAAATAAAATCCCATAGTCTCTGAGATGTCCGGGGTCTTTGAGAAGGCCGTTCTGCATTGACACAGAAAGCAGAGGTGTTGAGAAGGCTGCAGCACCCCCTAAAATCCGGTATTTTAAAAACCATCAGTTGATTCAAAAGTTGGAACATATAATGCTTTCCCTCTTTTTTACTGGGATCTATGTGTGTAGAACTGAGAGTGTGGCGTGGAAGAGGTTTATCTGTTAATTATCAAACTGTGTAGCTAAACGCATCCTGTGTCGACACAGACGGAGCACTGGAGCTGCTGCTGCTGCTCTTCTGACGCGCTGTAATACTTCCTGCAAAGTTTATGTGACTCGCAGCAGGTCGGGGCTTTTCTATTGAACACAGTGAGGTTGTTTTAGAAGGTTTTTAGAGTGTTGTACTGAATCAAATTAAGGAATGATGTTTGAGCACCGATCACCCTGTCAGACAGACCCCTGAAGATAGTTCAACCCAGGCAGCTATTGTACAATATGTTACTGCCGCTGAGAAGTGACACAGTACAATATGTGATTTTTATGAGAGAGAGAGAGAGAGAGAGAGAGAGAGAACAAGAGAGAGAGAGACTTTCTGCGATCATGAAGCCGGATGTAACTTTATAATTGCCAGGTTTAAAAGTGTATGAACTAAACTGCAGGCTGGAGTCTTCGTTAACAGTGACAAACAGTGTCCCGTATGAATGTGTCCAATGCAGGTTGCGTGACCATCGATATGTTATGTATATATGTATATATGTATGTATATGTATGTAGCGTTAGGACAGTTAGCAAAAACGTTGAAGTTTACTGAAGCAGCTGATTACAGCACAGCCCAATCGTCACTAAACGGCCGTTGCTATTTCTAATTTGTGAACAGAGACCGTGTACATTTTGGTGCAAATGAGGCCTAAATAGTGTCCAGGGAACCGTTGCGACCCTATTCACTGGGCTCACATGCTAACTCATTTGAGTTAAGCATATTCCTAAGAGTCAAAACCATTTTAAGTCTAATGATGCTACTTCTGTTGCCAATCCCTGCAAAGCTGGATCCATTGACTCCCTTTAAGCTGTAGCATTAATCAAAAGCCTTTCACTGACTCTTGCATCAACCCTTATATTTCAAAAGAAGAAGTGGCTGAACCTTTTCATGTCTATAAAATCACACGTTATGTTATAAAAGTATGATACTATACGATAGAATGCACACACTCTGGAAAGTATAGACGGAAACACAGGTCATATTTTTGATTTATTATTCGCAGTAGTAGCTGAGGTCTCCATTGTAACTGTTTAAGAGGTCAAAGGCCAGTCAGCAGTTAGATCTTCTTGCTGGTTCTCTTCAGCACTACAGAGCCGGCTTTGGAGGTCTTGAGAGAGACAGAAAAAGTGGAAAATTATTAAAACAAGGGGTTTGTTATTGCATTGTCTCGTTATACTTCAACATATGTCATCAGAAGAGATTGATTTTTTTTTTTTTTTAGATTGATGCTCCAAAATGGGAATGGTGACTGTGATAGTTCCCAGAACAATTTCACTTGTAATAACTATATGCATTTTAGTTTGCGTCATATTGTTCCCATTTTTGAAAAGTTCTTGGAAAAGCAGAAATTGGAATGGAAACGCATGGAGCTGCAAATAGGTAGCATTCGGAAACAAATTGGAGAGTTATCTCCCGCTGACTCAGGTTCTACATGTTAAATGTGGGACAGAATCGCTTGTTAAGATGCACTCATTTGCACGACACAGCGTTAGCAAATGCCTATCCCCGGCTGCAGAAATATAACATTAATGACTCTAATGATCCCTGCGGGGTGTTGAGTATAATAACTGCTGTCACCACCACGCTAGGTTCTCAGCACTAAAAGCCTCAGCAAATGTGTTTACCTCGATGAGCTTGCCTCCACTGATCTCAGAGGTGTGGTGGTAGTTGGGGAAGGTCACGCTCAGCTTGCCTCCCTCCATGTGCACTGTGGCCTGGAAACACAGAGGTTATAATCAGTCAGGGGACCAGCGTACAGTCATCCTCCCCTTCCCTTTCTGCTGGGCTTAGAATCACCTCCATGCTTGCATACGTCTATCCCTGCACAGCTGGAACTTTAAGACTGAATAAGATTAAAGAAAAAGCTCTGGATTCTTCGCCTCCTACCTTGAATTTCTTTCCTCCGATGGTCTCCATGTCGCACTCCTTGCCAGTGGTGAACGTGTTGGTGACCTTGGCGTTTGTGGGGTAGATCTGGGTCCAGGAGAAGTTATCGCCGTCCTGGGTGACTTCTGTGATCAGCTTGTAGTCGCGGCCCTTCTCAATGACATCATCCGGGATACCTAGAGTGGGGAAACAAGTGTGAGGTGTGAGGTTATAGCCCAAGTTAGTCCAGACGATCGGAGAGGACAGAAGTGGGGAAGTAAAGTGAAGGTGATGTTTGGCCGAGGAGTTTTAGATTCGGTCTATCTCACCAAGCAGCTTGCAGAAAGCGTCATATCCCTCCTGGGCCTCAGTTTCCCATTTTCCAGCGAAGGCCATTTTGGTGGTGTTGGTGTGTGGAGGCGTGAGAGCAGAGATGCTGAGGCAAGCTGAGGGAAAAGCAAGGTACTGAGACCAGGACTGTTCCCTGTTTTATATACTGTACACCTCTCGCCACCTCCCTCATCTGCATGTGATGACACAGGCTGAATATGATGACTACAATAGGCTACGAGGGAGAGGGCAATAACCTGCATAAAATGGGCGTTTATGGAGTTCCCAAGCAGTGAGTAAAATGCTGACTGCTCATCAGCGTGAGCTTGTAGCTCACCTCCAGGTCAATGAACTCTCCTGCAATGGCTTTATGATCACCCCCCCCTCCACTTTTACTGCTGCAGACAGTCTAAAATCAAATAAAAATCTTTGTTTGAAAATATAATCCCTTTATTTCAAGTAGTTTATTATCTTACATTACTTACTTACGTCTGATCTGTAAAAAGATCATCATGTACTCCTTCAAGGTCTTTATTTATAGGCTGGCATTGATAAAACTCCAGAATATAATGAAACGTGATATGAGTCATTTCAGTACTTTATAATGCACTTTTGTTTAATGAGAAAAAATTATTTTGTTGCTATAAAGAGTGAATCCAAGGCTGTTTTCTTTTTTTTTTTTTTTACTTTATCAATTGCAAATCTCAAGTCCAAATTTGCACCATTAAAGCGCAATATCAACTTCTGCATTATAATTTAATCTTGTTGCCCTGTGTGTCAGAGGGGCCTGCTGATACAATCTAGTTTCAAAAACTTAATTATTTAAGTGTGTTGTGCTCAGATGGTATGTAATCCTAAATAAAATTGTGTTTAAAGGATAAGGCTGGTTATATTCTATATTTCTATATTTTAATTTTCACCAAATACCACAACAAAGACCAAAACCACCAATGCCTTTTTTACACTCACTCTAAATTCTGTCTGACTTATCCTGTCTGTGGCACTCAGCCCCTTGCCCATTTGTTCCTACCAAAGACATAAATCTTTAAATATATACTTTCATTTTGCTGTCCCAAAACAGCTGGGCATTGCAGCTTTTAGTCAACGTTTCTCAAACAGGAATAAGTAGTGCATTTGTTGAGGACTATTTGTAGCACATTCGACTCACTTATAAGTATTTAGGGCACCAAGACGCCGTATGTGGAATAGACTTAGAATGAACTACAGTGCCCACGTTCATCACGGTAAAGGAACATGTCGCCTAGTGCAACGATGTGGCCTCTAACTGTGTTTTTAGCTCTTGGGCACAGAGGAATAAGATAAATCAGGCTTTGGCTATACAGTCGATATGTGTTATAGGATCCATTTATTGTTGGTTTTGGTCTTTTCATGGGATTTATTAACACGTATAATGAAGCTGCCTTTTATACTGCACTGTGTACTCGGTATTAGGGATGGATACAAATAACATATTAGGCAGTGGTGGCATGATGGTTAGAGACGCGAGCTTGTGACCGGGCGGTCGTCAGTTCAATCCCCAGACCGACAGGATAGAATCTGGGTGGGGAAAGTGAAAGAACAGCGCTTGTCCCTCCCTCATTACCACCACTGAGGTGCCCTTGAGCAAGGCCCTTAACCCCAACTGCTCCAGTGGAGCTGCTCGATGGCCAGCAGATCAGACTGTGGTTGTACTGGGCATCTTCCAGGTATGAATGTGGAACTGTGTGAATATGATCAGAAGCTGCCTCTCAGTGAACCTTCCCTAAATAAATAAAGGTTAAAAAATAGATACTATCATTCTTTTTTCCTATTCAATGTTTTTTCCTATGAATTGTGAGCACACACGTGCATATGGAAAATTGTGGGGTGCCACACGGCCAAGACAGCCTTCTAAAGATAGCACATTGGCCCAAATATAAGACAACATTTTATTCTGGAAATGACATCTAAAAAAAGGAAGTTGTTGAAGACTTGACAATTATGTTTTATTTACAACATCACACATTTGTTCTGAATAGAGTGTCTCCTACAGAGTGTTGCATTATGGGTTGTTTGTAGCCTGTAATGTTGCTAGGCTAGCGAGTGTCTTCAAGTCTGTGTTTAGTGTGTCTTGTAGAGTTAGTCTGCTCCTAAAAGTGTTTAGTTAGTCCAGTTCAACCTGCAGGAGCCTCTGAAGGCTCACGTGATATATTTTACTGCTACAGAGTGACAAATGAAATTAAGATTGATTGATTTTTTTGTTTTTTTGTTTAATGCATGAGTGAAGCAGCTAATGCCAATCAACTAATGCAAATGCAGCCTCAGTGCTCTGCTGTAACAAATATGGTATACCAGCCATGATTAGTGAATGTGTTTATATACTACAACATTTATGTTAATTTTGTGATATTAAACTGATATTTATGTTTTTGATTTCATATTTTGATTCCCTTTATCTAATAGCCATATTTTTAATTTACATTCAAATTTGTGCCAGTCTGTGTGAACAATACAAGATGTCATAACAGGTGTATTGCTCGGAACCCAAGGAAGCGCAGTGTTGAATGTAAAGATGCTTCCATAAGCGGTTCTGGAGAAAGCCGCAAGCAACAATACCACGGGCCAAGCAATCTGCCTGTTCAGAACAGGCATGTTTTGAACAGACACTGTACTAGTTGAATAATAACAGCAAACTAGAGACAAAAAGCAAGCCCTTTTTTAATCTTCCTTTAAAGAAAAACACAGCACATGGTGGTCTGTGAAAATAGCTGTTTTGTGTGAGATCGAAGTTAAGTGCAGCATCAATAGCTTTTACCTATTTACACTTTGTCACACAGAATTCAAAGCCAGACGTGTTTCAGTCAAGTAGACACCTTAATGGACAGTTTTCTGCCGCTATTGTGTTCAAGCAACATTATCCTGTATTTCTGTTAACAGTGTCTCTAAACCATGGAAAGTCAACATGGCCTTGGAGCTCTTTATGGATACATAAAACATCATACTGGCCAACATCCTATAAAAGACACCCACTATCTCTCTTTTTACTGTCTCATTCTCACTTACACAAGAGGTCAGTGTGCTGAAGTGCACAAATGCAGTTTAAAAATCCCACTTCTCATCACATTTAATATGCTATCTCCCCCCCAACTGCAGCATCTTTATATTTTTTAAAGCTGGCTGAACTGTGTTCTGCAACATGACATGACATTGGGCTCAGGTTGGCCTTTAACATGCTTTGACCTTCCAGAATATTCTTCATGATGCGACATTTTCAGCATAATTCATTTTTCAAGCTGCTGTATGAATTTTTAAGGCACATTTCTTCTTTGTTGGCGCTTCCACGGTTGATGTTCTATTACATTTTCCTTTCGCTTGTCCCTGGTTGAAAAATAATAGTTGAATCAACTTTCATAACAATAAACACAGCATCTACAGTATGTTGACTCTGAAGTATAGTAGGAAGTGGTGGAATGTGAACTAAGTGCAGTTAATCAAGTACTGTACTTAAGTCAAATCTTGACTTACTTGTATTTTACTTTTCTGCTTCTTTTTACTTCTATTCCACTACACTTTAGAGGCAAGAATATAGTGTGCTTTTTGCTTAAATACATTTATTTGAGATCTTCAGTTACTTTGCAGATTAATTTAATACAAAATATAATCAACTTATACATTCTGATGTATTATTGTAGATTAAACTTCCTGACAGTACATAAAGTAGTCAACATTAGTCCCTTTACCCACTGCAACATTAATGATGCTTACACACTAATAATAACAATAATAATAATAATACATTTTATTTATATAGCGCTTTACATGGTACTCAAAGACATCAGCACATATAGCACATTAAAAAACACATAAGCAATAAAACCAACACATAAAACAAGCATATTAAAAGCAATTAAAAACAATAAAACCAGTAACTATCAGGTGAGAAATGTAAGACTATTGTACTATACAGTGCTGCTCATGAGTATAGGAACCCCTGCTAAAGTTGACTAAAAAGAGGAATAAAAAAATCATCTTTTGGAAATTGATCTTAATGCCTTAATTGAAAAGATTAGGAAAAATCCTTTGAGAACACCAATTTTCTTTGTGAATGAATAATGTATCGTTAATAAATAAATGTTCTTCCTTAAAATACAGGGGGCATAAGTAAGTACACCCCTATGTTAAATTCCCATTAAGGCAGGCAGATTTTTATTTTTAAAGGCCAGTTATTTCATGGATCCAGAATACTATGCATCCTGATAAAGTTACCTTGGCCTTTGGAATTAAAATAGCCCCCCCCCCACATCATCACATACCCTTCACCATACCTAGAGATTGGCATGGGGTACTTTACATAAAATCATCTCTCAATGCAAATCAAACCAGCTATTAGGCTAACTGAAATAAAACCATGCCAATCTCTCTATTGCACGACTAAAACAACTTTTAAACTTATTCATGTTCCACCAAAACAAGTTCCTTCCTTCTTAGCACCGCCCAAGACGATTGTGATTGGTTTAAAGAAATGCCAATAAGTCAGAGGACGTTTTCCTCCCATCCCCGAAATGCTATGTGGAGTAGCCAGACCCTCCTCCAGCGCGTTTTGGAGGAGGGTCTGGCAAAGCGACACTACTTACACACTAATGCATATAATAATATGGTATATATTATTCTGGCCATTCTGCATAATGTGTACTATGTTTTGATGCTAATACTGTATTGTACTGTACTTTTACATGACTCGTGTGTTGAGTATGCATGACTATTTTTGCTCATTTTAATTAAGTAAATTTTGCCTATTTTTGGATTAGCCGACGCCAGGCATTGCCAAGATGGCGACGGCCAGAGCCACTGAGAGCTGCCCACTTTGAGCTTTATTTTGTCAAGGTAAATAGAAAGGTTAAGTGTGATCAGATCTAGTGATAGGCTATGTCTTAGCATTAACCAAACGTCAAAAATAATGATGCAATTGTTGAGGAACTTGTTTCTCCTGCCACCAGAATTAGATTTTACGCAGAATGTCCTGGACTAAAGAAATTATTATTTTTTTGTGTCTCAAGGTCAAACCAAGGTATAACCATTCACAGCAGTGAAATGTGAGCAAAGTACAGTTGTTGAAGTTTATTGCCAATGTTGTAACGTTGTGGTTACACTTTAATTGTAGGCTGTAATTGACTCTTTTGATGAAACATTCTCTATTTTTCTGATCTCCTAGTTCCGTGGGTGTGAATCCTACTGGACAATAAGTAACCAGAATTGCTGGCCATTACCTGTTAGCCAATCACACCTCAATGAAGTCATGCTTTACTCTTGCCTCTCTTCTTGTTTTATGATCGGCATTTTTCGATATATGTTAAGAAGGAAAGACATAAAGACGACTAAGCAGGGCTGACGATGACTGTAAAAAAAAAGACAAGAAAAAAACAAGAATATGAACAAATGGACAAGGAGTTTATGAAGAACAAAAAAGGGGAAGAGGGGGAAGGAAGAAAAGATTCTAAAGAAAGATACATATAGATAGATTCCTTTTATCTACAGCTATAAAGAGGGGATTTGCGATGGAGGAATTAAAAGAGGGGAGGCCTTGATATGCAAATGAAGCTGCTGCTAATCAAAGCAATAAGATTAGCCTTCCAAATTGAGATGAAGAAAGGCTCCATTATCTGGGCCGAGTGTCATGTTTAATAACGCGGAACGGCATGGTAATTCACTAGTTGTGTGTGTGTGTGTGTGTGTGTGTGTGTGTGTGTGTGTGTGTGTGTGTGTGTGTGTGTGTGTGTGTGTGTGTGTGTGTGTGTGTGTGTGTGTGTGTGTGTGTGTGGTAAACAAAATTATAGAGAATTATAAATGTGAAAGACAAATTGTAACCCTTTTTTTTTTTTTTTTGTGTGGTGTGTGTGTGTAAAGAGAGATGTGAAAGGCGGCACAAAAAGCAGGTTCCCATGGGAAAGTTGTGTGTTTTTTTTTTGTGTGTGTGTGTGTGTGTGTGTGTGTGTGTGTGTGTGTGTGTGTGTGTGTGTGTGTGTGTGTGTGTGTGTGTGTGTGTGTGTGTTGGCTTTGATAAAGTTGTGTGCTATGTATAACATACATATACAATTCAGCCTCACCCGGTTTGATTAGGTATCAAATGAGCTACTTAAAGAGTGAGATAGAGATGGAAAGGGGTGTAGGTGACACAAGGACTGCAACACATACAGGTGCTTTAACAAGCACACATTCCAACACATGATAGAGAGAGTTAATTAACCAAACTGTGCAAGTATGATGAAATGCAATTTGATGTGGTGTGATTTTCAGTTTTTTAGTTGTCTTGAACAAGTTTTTAAAAATGTTGCCGTTGTTCAACTAGCTACTTTTTGCTGCTTTTGGTAAACTGAAGCATTTCTTTTTGTTTTAGCAGCTAAAGAGCCAGATATTTGTACCCAGTTGTTGGAGGCTAAAGGAGATAAAAGAAAATATTGGACTTACCATGTGTCAGGTTGTCAGAAATATGACTCAAAATGAATGCTAATGTTGCTCTGGGTCTGCTGGATAATGGGCTGTGGTTTGCTAATATCTTCACCACAACAACCTTTTAAGGTAAATGCCAATATTGTGTTTAGAGAAGTCAAAGTTGACCTTTTTTTCTTTTTTTTACTAAACTAACCCTAAGTGAAAATACATCATGTACTTAACTTGCGTATGTGACTTTCTTATTTGTCACCTAGTAGACCACTGTGTGTGTCCCGTTTGAAACCAAAAGTCAATGTTGACTTGTTTTTAACTTACGTACCACCACGCAATGCGGTCTTAAGAGTTTGTTGTTATGTTACGCATTTCTGTGAGATCAGGTTGGTTTAGTATATAAAATGTGTATGTGCTCAGTAACAAGTAATATATCTCTCAAATGTAAAGGAGTAAAAAGTTAAAATACTTCCTTCTGAAATGTAGTGGTGTGGAAATATGTAGCATTAAATTGACATATTGAAGTTCTTCAAAGTAATACTTGAGTACAGTCCAGTACTACATGTACTTTTAGTTACTTTGCCTTTGGATTTTTGTGCTCACTTATAACAGACCTGTGTGATGATTAAAAAAAAAAATGAATGAAAACTTTAGCACATGCAGTAGTAGTACATTGTCTTTGCAGCAAAGTGGTTAATGGCAAATATGATACAGCTAACTAGAAGAAGCACTGGTGTGCAAGAGAGGCTACCAATTGTTTATGGTAATTATACCAGTCTATCACAACTAATTTGAGCATGACTGTTGATGGTTGAAAAATGCTTCACATAAGCAACTTTAACTTTGAAGAGCCTGACAGGGAGAGCTGCCTCAGTAACTCTGGCAATGAGCCAATATAACCATTAAACACAGAGACAGAAATAGGCCACGGTAGCCACCAACAGTAAGCATTCTGTTGTTGTTATCTTTACTGTTTCTCAATCCATCCTGACAGCCTTACCATCCTTTGGGGAAGGAAATGGCAGTCACTGGTGATTAGAAAGCCCCCACCTCATCCAGGGAGCCAAATTATGCCTTCATTAATATTTCATATTACACAGGACTTGCAGAGAAACCACATGTGTACTCAGCCCTTTGTCTTCATGTCAAATGAAATGTGCTCGGCAATCATCAGAGGGTGCAGGGTTGGTGAGAGGAGGGGCGATGTCAGGAGGGGAGGAGGAGAAAAGAAGGGGTGGAGGGAGATGAGAGGAAATGATGGCGGGAAGGAGGCGAGGGAGGGAAAAGGAGGATAAGAAGTAAAGCCAGGAAAAGAGTTGAGAGTTGAGGGGGGGAAGAAGAAGAAGAAGAAGAAGAAGAAGAAGAAGAAGAAGAAGAAGAAGAAGAAGAAGAAGAAGAAAGACCAGGTGGGATGAATAAAGGGACGTAAGAGAATATACGAGTGAAAGGAGAGATGAGGCAAGAAGAGGAGAGGAGATATGAAAGCTGAGGAAAGTAAAGTGATAACATATCAGCAGAGTAGATGAATGCAACTAGATCAAAGGAAAAACTAAAGGGGAAGAGGAGAAGGGAGGAGAAGAAAGGGGAGTGGAGAAATACCTTGGTGCTTTAAATAATGTAAAGAGGTGAAGGCGTACGCTGGGCTGAACAGAGGACAAAGAGGTTTGTAATACACGTGAGAGCAAGCCAGTGAACAGAAGTTGTAATATTTTTAGTTAGCTTTGAATTATCAGCTTATCTACATAATATATCATCAAGAGACGATGTATTACCGCCAGATAGAAACACAGTTTCAGGTGCTCAGTGTACAAGAGTAAAAGAGCTCCCACTAAATAAAGAAGAAAGACAACCACAATATCGTAGCTTTAGAAAGACCAACGACAACATCCTATGAGAAAACCCATGAGTTAACGAAACAGAGACTAGCTAGCTAGAAGAGCAAGTGGGACTTTGGCTTTCCATAGCTCTGATGCATAGGCTAACTCTGTGCTAATATGACGACTTTTAAATTGTTAAAGGACAATTTCAATTTAGCTAGGCTAGCTGTTTTCCCCTTCTGCCAATGTTTGTTCTAAGCTAGGCTAAACACATGTTGAATTTATGCCTCATGATATTGATGTTAAACATTTTTTCTTCATTTCTCTCCCTTTGTCTGCATGGAAGTCTAAACTAGCAGTGCATTATAACTGGAATCGACTAACACACTAAATGTTCCTATGGAATAGGGGGAATGCAAACATTTTGGAGGGAAACACGAAAAATATAGAAAACGGACATTCCTATTCAATATATTTTATGTGCACCGTTGCCATTGCAAAGAACTGTGACCGCTGACTAATTTTTGCATAAACTACCATATAAACCAACTTGCGGAAAGTTGTGTACTTGCAAGATGAGCTTTTGCGACAAACGAGCAGTGGAATAGTAGCACGAACCATGGCGAGGTGTCTTTTGTGCACTGTTCATTGCCTTGCTGCTAGAGAGGAATTGAGGATTGCTACAACAATGATCATCAACATAAGACAGAAAAATTTGTTTTAATGGAAGGCCTCAAACTAGTGTGTGAGACACTTTACTTTATGCCCCACTGATGTGTGTTGTCACCATTACAACTATTAACAATCACCATTTTCTCTTGAACTAGTCAAATGACCACAGAAATTGTATTTCAGTTTCATGTGAGGTGAAGCAAAATGTATTGTAAGGGAACACAGAAGTGGTTCAGAAAAATAAATTTCCACCGTGATCCTACAGGGGTTCCATATTCTCCTTCCTCGCGTCCTTGTCCTTGACAAGTCTAATGTCCCTTCCAGTCTGTCTGGGACAATTTCTGTATTTTGGACTTGGTCAATGTGACCTGCCAAGTCTCACTAAAGACTGAGGACAAGATGGTCTGCGAATACCACTGTTGCACCAGAGACAAGGGGAAAAGGGGTCATGCAGTTGTCATACTGACCTAAAAGGGGCCTTAATGTCTTTAAAGCTCACACTTAAGGCTAAGTTTGTTGTGGCACATTATGTGTGACTCTCATCTCCTGTAGCCTTAAATATGTGCTCAAAATTGAGAGAAAATCATGTACTTTTTAGTTGTGAATGTGAATAGATGTGAGAAGGGGATCACAGTTTAGGCACACTGATTGGTTAAGTGATTGGTTAAAGGCTTTAAAGTGTGCTGTAATGTTGCGTTTATGGTGCCAAAGATAACAATTTTCATTTAAAAGTCTGTTATTTGACCTGCCTTATATGCTGGAAATACACAGACAAAGAAAGTGTTAATAATGATGAAGACAGAGGTTTCATTCTGGCTACTGGTGTATAGAAAAATCTAATTCTGGAACAATAAAATACATTTTTTACTAGTAAATAATGGTAACTACATCACCAAACCACAAGTACCAGTGAGAGATTTGTGTGAATTGTCATGTAACAGAAATCACACCTCTGTCCAAAATGTCCTGGGAGTGACAAAGAGAACTGACCATCATACATAATTGTATCCTTGACTTCAAGGAGCACACACTTAGTGATTATTATTGGCAATCCATCCAACTGTGTTTGAGTTATTGCAGTCTGGACCAAAGTGGTTGGCGGACCCACCGACCAGCATTGCGATTCACGGAGCGTAGCCGCTAGCATGGCTAAAAAGTGACAACCATACCAGAAATACATTTTGGGCTAACAGGGCAAATTTACAGAATCAGGTTCATGCAAATAGGAATCAAATCAAAAGTAAATACCCTGTGGGCCTGAGCCCCGCTGAAAGAAATCTCTTTATGTCCGAGATTGTCTGACCCACAGCAAACAATAAAAGCCATAAATCAAGCCTGTCAAGACAAATGGCCCGTCCCCCATATAACTGTGATAACACAGATACAGGTGGCATTGGGTTCATCCCATTGTCCATAAATGGGGACGATGTCGCTAGCAGATGGGGCTTCTCTTGTTGAAAACAAAGAAACACATGGACATGCGCATACGCACAGACACAAGTGATGACAAAGTGACTGACAGATGTTAAATGTGATCTATACTTGAGGTTCTAAAATGTAGCGAGAGGGGATAAAGACCGTCTCTTCTCCAAGGGTCTGTATTGCTGACTACTTAGAGCTCCATGCTTGTTAATTACACAGACACACACACACACACACTTGACAGGGAGCTACAAGATGGTTGGTCGGCTGATTAACACTAGCTTTCCTGCTGGTTGAGTGTGCTCCCATCACGGTGAGATTGCTGCAACCTCTTGTTAACCCTCATTGTATGAAACAACCCAGTGGCTCACCTTCAAGCACACTTACCAGCCTCTTATTCCCAAACCTCTCTCACTTTCAACAATTATGTCCGTGTGTGTGCATGTGTCCTTGTGAGCGTGTATCCCTGTCCCTCTCACTAGCTAGGAAGTTAGTAGCAGCAGCTCCGAGAGCACTTTAATATGCTCTCTCTCTAACCTGATTATTAATTACAGTCTGCCTCTAGCTGACCGCAGCCCAAACACTATCTAACACTGTTACCAAGGAGACCGACACAAAGTCATTTTACAAACAACAATCAGGACATCCGCATTTAGGCAGATTTACAGCACAGCCGGCTATTCATGTCTGTATGAACCGTTGCGCTTTAAGCATTTTAATCAACATGCAATGCCGATCAAACCTTATTCATGTCAAATACAAGGGAAAGTGCTCATATTTAGGTTACACCTGTAACTAGCTTGGCATCATCTCAAAAGCGACATAACTCACTAAACACTCAAGATGAAACCCATCATCTGGTTGCAAAATCATAAGTTGATCAAAGCGACTGCATGCCAGAAAGTCAGTCATGCCTGAGCTGTACGGCACTCAGCAGTAATCAACCTGGAGCTGTGCCTGAAGCGAGGCTGTGGGCCATCACTCTTTAAATGGGCTGTGTGTGTGTGTGTGTGTGTGTGTGTGTGTGGTGTGTTTGTATCACACTTGTGTTGAAATGGAGAGCAGATTAAGTACTTGCCAGCAGCAAAATATGGCTTTTAATGTTACACAAGTGTGTCCTGTGTTATTTTAGTACTGACCATACGGTGCTGTATTGCACTCAGTGACACACACACATACACACACACACACACACACACACACATATGCATCTGCAAAATGCTTTTTTTCTAAAAACTGTTTTTCATTCAGTTTTTCCTCACCAAAGTGCATTGTGTTGAACTTGAGGCCTGACAAATGTGTTGAACCCACTTCCTTATTTTAAAACCTGCGTTATTTAAATCCTTGTTTGCTAGCCTGTAGTCTGAATGTCACGCATGTGCATCTTTGTGTTTGTGCATGGGATATAAAGAAAGATGGGGCCACTGGGGGCGCTTATTCTGCTGTAACATTTAAAAATGTCCACAAAAAAGGTCTGTGTACCCTTTTCAAGTGTACATTAAAAGACTGAAAAAGAAAAAGAAAACTTGCTTTATGTTGACTTGAAAAGCTCACATGTTGCCACATTGTGCTGACTGGTATTAAAATGACTCGCCTGAGTAGCTGCCTCTGGAACTTTGATTTAGTCACTTCAAAGTATTTTTTTTATGTAGTGTTCTTTTTTTTTTGTCCGCCCCCCTGTTGAATTTGGAAGCGAGCACAGTCAAAAGCAATATGCTGCTGCAGCTAAAAGTATAGATATATTGATAGTGAACAAGAGGGGCGTCATGGAAGTCCAAATTTCTGGGAGGGGGGATGTGGGGGCTTTATATTAGGGTAAATACTATATAGGTCTATTTATTTAGAGATGTGTATATCAATTATTTTTCCTGTTGTGGTTTTTGAAGATGATACTCACTTATTCTTTCACTTCTACACTGCTAAATTGTGTCAGCTTCATCCAAAAATATGAAGGGGCATAAATTCAGATAAAAAGACAATATCCACAATGCAAATTCATTTAGACAACATAGATAATAAAGCCACAGTTGAAATGAAGCTGCCTATATGAGGCTGTGCTGATCACATAGCAGTGTGTGCTCCATTGCCAATAAAAGCTTAGACAGATGTTCAGCCTCCTTGAAAGATCCATCGTCACCACTAGCCTAAGTGCATGTAACCTGTAACCACACCTACACACACTACTTTAGCTGGTGGCCAACTATCCTGCAAACCACCTACGCCTATATTTCCTAAATGCAATTTTGTATAACAAATTGCATTTCATCTTCACACGATTGAAAGAGGGATTAAGCTCTACTAACCACTTCAGCAACATAGGCTATTGTTAAGCTGTAGACTACATCTCCTCCAGCATTAATGTCCAACCGAGTGCTGTGTGTGTGTGTGTGTACGCGTACCATTGATGTTTAATAGAACTTGATGGCAGAACCCCATTCATTCCTATGAGAGTTGCTCAGTGGCACATGAAGCCATCATGGAGCATAAAAAAATACCTGGATGATCGCCACTGCAGGCACACTGGAGACCTTCACCGGCCGAGCCGGCTACTTCCAGTTTAGCGCTCCGCTAACTTCAATGGGGATTAAATGATTTCATCGTGTGGCTCTTCTAGACTTTCCAAATGTTATCGGACAGAATGGATCAAATTCTTATGGTGAAACAGGTCATTTTGCAGACGTTGTGACATACAAACAAAATGATCCACTGATTTACAGATGTCTCTTTAGCCATGTTAATCTATGGGGGAAAGTAGGTTTTTCGGCCAGAGAACATCACGTGACCAGCCATCTATGTTTAATTTGCTTTAAAGCCTGGCAAACGTCCTAGGGGCCTGGTGTATACCTGCTGTTGCAAACATATTTCATACTGTATTGTTTTGGAAGAAATCAATATCATAAGGAAAAATGGAAAGAAGGGGTGATGGCAGGTGAAATATAATGTAAGAGAAGCAGATATGGTCAATTCCGTTACTCCTCTAATAGCTCTTTCATTTCTGTCCACAAGGGGGAGGGGATGGGATATCTGGACTCAGGCAATTATACTTCTATGACAGATGGAGCCCGGGGGGGTTGTGGGCTGTGGTTTCCTCATTGGTAAGAGGGATTACATGCTAGAAACTGTGGAGGGGAACCCTGATCTAAAAGGGGGAGGAATAGATGGATACAGAGCTAATGGCAGCCAACAGTTGATTGGCTGTGACTGCCAGCCAATGGGTGTAAGAGAAGAATAAAGCGACTCGACTGGTGATTAGAAAGTCTCATCTATTAGCAGTTGGGGGAAGGGAGTGAGGAAACAAGGGTTAATGTGCGTTGAGTGTGTTTGTGGTTTTGTACTGGATGAATGACACATAACACACGGGAATGGTTTTCATATATCAACATGAAGTCAACATTGCATGCAAGCAGAAATTGTTTTTAATATCCCCTCTGTCATCTCTCCTTTGGCCTGAAAACATGTTTTCCAACTTGTTTTTGTGGTAGTAGAAGTTACTAAAGAAAGAGAGTGATAAGGCTGAGAGAGTAGGCAAACACAACCGTGTTCATGGAGTCAGGGATGTCAGCAAACAGATTGTAGGTGGTGTGGATGGTTGCCATGACAAACTGGAGCTGGGATGGAGACAGGTGGGAGAAGAAGAGAGAATGAGACAACACCAATACCACTTTGAGGGACCAAAAACTAAAAAAGACAAAACAAAATTCAATATTTGCTTGGTGGAAAAAAAACTGACATTTCCATGGAAGCAGCAAACTATGTCAGAGCAGGTCACCGCTGAAAACCAGTCAAACAACACATGAAACTGTACTGAGCTCCCCAAAAATTTGACTTTATGATTTTGTGATCTCTTTTCTTTTCACCATTACATTCAATTATTAAACCGCAGTGGTTCTCATCTTATCATTTTTAAATTCTTATTCTTAATTGTTTTCATTATTTGTAACATTTTTATTACATTCTTCATAGTATACTACAGTATGTAGACATGCAGATGCATGTGTTGTAAAGTGCATATAGTACATCTGTGCAAACCTTTTATGACCCTTTTTTGAAATTCAGAATATTCAAATTGACATCCAAAACCTTGTGAAACTTGCTTCAGCTGTACTAAACTACAGTCATGCCTGTAAAGCAAGTTCCATTTTGAGACATTACATGTCATTTAGCTGACGCTTTTATCCAAAGCGACCTATAATTGCTATGTATCAGAGGTTGTACGCCGCTGGAGAAACTAGGGGTTAAGTGTCTTGCTCAGGGACACATTGGTTGATGTATCACAGTGGGAATTGAACCCAGATCTCCCACGCCAAATGAATGTGTCATAGCCACTGCGCCATCACCACACCCTAGACAGAGGAGGAACCTACAAGGCAATGGTCACGTCAAAGATAGAGGTAGTCGCAGCAGTGTTGCCAACTTTTCAGACCCTCTTAGTGACTTTTCATAAGAAGAAGAAGACATACTTTATTGATCCCCAGGGAGGGGGAATTCATTTTTACACTATGTTGTTGTTACACACAGGCCCGGAATACATGCATATGCACAAACAGAACCCCAAAAATGCGCTAATGGAGAGATGGCAGAGTGAGGGGGCTGGCCACTACAGGCGCCTCGAGCAGTTGGGGGGGTTGGTGCCTTGCTCAAGGGCACCTCAGCAGTGCCAAGGAGGTGAACTGACACCTCTCCAGCCTCCAGTCCACACTCAGTACTTGGTCTCTACGGGGACTTGCCAATTACCTACAGACTGAGAAAAAAGGACTTGGGACAAATTTAGAGACTTATTCAGATAATCAGAGAGAAAGCAAGTAATATGTATTATTGTATTTTTTCCCCATGCATGCCGCTCAGAGTAATTCACGGCTCTTCTGCCAACAGCACGGGAGGGATCTCTCCCTCTGTTTGAGCAGGCAATCAGTCAAAACAAACCACTTAGCTTTATGCAAATGGTGCAAAGTTACCAGCTAACGCTATAAGTTTAAAGACAAAGACACGGACAACATCCGAAAGAAGTTCACAGCTGTTTGAATGTACACGGGCCGTGTTTAACATTGCTAAGCCTCTGTCCTCAATCAATAGGTCGGTGTGTAGCCAAAACCCTAAAGCATTCCTTGCTTTATCGTCTATTTTAAAATAAATGTGACCATAATATACAAAATGAAGATCATGCTGTATTGAAGAAGACTTAAAGGTCCCATGACATGGTGCTCTTTGGATGCTTTTATATAGACCTTAGTGGTTCCCTAATACTGTATCTGAAGTCTCTTTCCCAAAATTCAGCCTTGACCAACTGCTACTTTGCTCATTTGAAAGCCATGATGTCTCTCTCTCTCATGGGTGATTTCTCTGGGCAGGAAAAAGCAGAGAAAGGGGAGGTAACCTTGCTCCTTATGAGGTCATAAGGAGCAAGGTTACCTCCCCTTTCTCTGCTTTTCCAGATCGGCCCATCTGAGCTTTCATTTTCTCAAAGTCAGAGCAGGATACCCAGGGCTCGGTTTACACCTATCGCCATTTCTAGCCACTGGGGGACCATAGGCAGGCTGGGGGAATGCATATTAATGTTAAAAATCCTCATAAAGGGAAATTTTCATGCCATGGGACCTTTAAAACTAGTGGTCAAGACCATAATATCATTAGGAAAATGTTTACTGAGTTAATAAATCAAGTGAGAAGTAGGATCATTTCCCCATAGACTTCTAAACAATCAGACTTCTTTTTGGAGCTCATGGAGTCGCACCCTGTTGGAAATTAGAAAGAGTGCAGTTTTAAGGCACTTCTGCATTGGCTTCACCTTTAAACCCAGAGGTTGCCACTTGCTAAAAAGGCAAATGTCATTGTTTAGCTGTCATTGTCATAGTGTAGACTACTCTATATCCATAGGGCCAGACTTTCTATGTTTTAAACCGATGTAAATTCTGCTTTTTATTCAGTTGTTTAACTGTGAGCATGATTTCAATAAACTCAAACTCATATCTTTAATAGGACCGCTATAGTGATTCTGGGCCCAGGCAGGAATAACGTGTATGAATGGACATTATTGACGTTGCACATCTATCCACCCTACTCCACACACACCTCCCTTTCCAATGTAATTAATAATTACCTCTCAAAAACACAAAAGAAAAAACAACCACAGAAATATAATCGCCCCAATCAACACAACTATCTCAGCTTCAGTTCGCCAAATTGTGAAGCCAACTGTTAATGAAGGCTTTGGGGTCACCTCTAAGGTCAGTACAATTATTGTTACATAATGGCGGTCAGCCACCATACTGACCTATATATGCTGCAGCCATATAGAAGGGGGAAAAAACTATAGGAAGCATCGCTCTTTATTAACGCTTTAAGTAGAAAACAGATGGTCCAGTTAGTTAAAACAGTTAGCTGAGGAGCATCAGTGCTGCTAATCTGTCTAGTTGCATCAACAGTCAATCAGAACAATGACAAACCAAACAGGTTAGGCTCGTCAAAGTTGAATACTTTTAGAACATGCTTAGATATCTTTGTTTTTTTACATACCTGAACAGATATGTGTGTGTGTGTGTGTGTGTGTGTGTGTGTGTGTGTGTGTGTGTGTGTGTGTGTGTGTGTGTGTGTGTGTGTGTATATATATATATATATATATATATATATATATATATATATATAAACATATTATATTATCTAAAGAGGTGATCCAAAATGTATTTGGCTACATTAACATATTAAAAGTGGTTCATTTATAGAGAACGATCGGAATGCCAGTAATTAGCCAGTATAAGTTAGAAAGTGCAAAAAAGTAATTTTGAAGTAGTTATACAAATTACAACAATTTCTAATGGAATGCTATTGGTATATACTGCATTGGATATATGCAATAAAAAAAAGTATTATTTCGAAACAATTTACTTTTAATGCTCATAAACATGCTCCTTTAAAAGGTCTTACATATAGAATAGCACCCTCTGCAAAGTTGATTAAATGACCCAAAGATGATCTGGATTATAATTGAAGGATTATGTTCACTAATCCAAACGTATCTCTTGATAATGCATAATAACTAATAATCCCCTTGATGAATGGCTGCCTAATGTGGACGGCAGGGTGAGGAAGTGCCTAACATATGGCAGTGCTGCCATCTAGTGTTTACAGATGTAAGATCTGCACACAACAGGTCAGTTACTTCCTTTCCATCTTTCTTTACAGTATATTTCAGATGATAGTTGAGTTTGTTTGGTGTCTTTTGTCTGGATTTGAGCTCCTCCTTGTGGTGTTGGTACATTAATTAAAACATGTCGAGACTTCAGTTTAATTTCAGTTAAACATTATTTAAATGAATGTCTAGCCAAAGAAAATGTTATTAAATGCATTTTTTTTTCATCTGCAAAACAGCAAATGAAAATTACAAAGAAAATAATTCTCACCTGGAAAAAAACACGATTGTTTTTAGTCCCATTTAGAACATGAGGTAGTGGTGTATTCCAGCCCCTTGTGGCCAAAATGAGTATTACAACACCAAACACTAGAAAAATGATTCTGAGACTCTTCGCAAGAAAGCAAATGAGACTTTTCCCAAATTTCCCAAAACATGGATCTATTGCTTTAATATCTCTCTACTGTAAAAAGGGTTATTCTCTTTATTGTGAAAGAGGACAAAATAACTTTCCATATTCAATTACACAAACTGTACAGGCTAAACACTTTATAAATGTATTTTCTTTTTAATGGAGAACAACAATCCAAACGTTCATTCTACATTCAGGTAATTAATCAGAGGTCAAGTAACAACGCTTTTAAATCCACAGCAAATATGCAAAATGTATTAACCGGAGCAATGTACAGTATGTTAATCCAGTAATACTGCATATAATATAAGTGAAAAATACTGTTTGCTGGTGTGATTTATAATATCTAATGATTTAATTGGATTAAGTATACTAATTAAATTGATTACACCACTTTCCATATGCTTGTACGCATGCAAATGAATAAAAGACCGCATTTGAACCTCTTGTTATATGTAAATAGTAATGAAACAGCACAGCATATCACTTCCAGATCCTGCACGAGACATGACTTACAGAAGCAGAAACTGGAACCAGAAGGAGAATGTTTGAACAGTAATCTGACTGAGGTTGGCTCACTAGCAGCGTACCACATCCTCTGACTCTGTCTGGGTGGCAATAACCATCAGCACATCCGAATCTCTCCACACACATCCATCTACAGCGTCCTGCAGGCAGGTTTTACTTCATAGACTTCATTAGTGGGAGAAGACAGCGAAGCACTGGCTATACGTTTTCCACACAGAGGACTGAGGTGTGGCGATGCTAGCAGAGGAAAAACACAATCCGATTACAGCTGAAACAGATTCAACGGCTCAGTTTACCTGTATGTTCTGTCATCAAAGTAAAAAAAAAACACGTCACCAAAAGTAAAATACTAAGAAGAAAAAGACAGCAAAAACACTTAATTTAACTGGCATCCTGATTATCCACTTCCATCCCAGCAGGATGACTGTGGTTGCCAGGCTGCTGCTTCTGCTGCTGCTGCTGCTGCTGCTGCTGCTGCTGCTGCTGCTGCTGCTGCTGCTGCTGCTGCTGCTGATGATGATGATGAGGATGAGGATGAGGATGAGGATGAGGATGGTGATGATGAGTCGCCCCAGGAGCTGTGTCTTGATCATCTGCGTCCAGTTGCGATATGGGTGTTGTAGTTGTCTGGCTGACATTTAACTGCATCGTCTCGTTCTTCTGGTCACTTGATAAAGTAGAATTAACCTGGGAAAGATAGAATGCATGTTATCATAATGTTCTATCTGCATTTGTTGCATTTATTTGGCCACTCGGGGCAGCAGAACAAGCTGTAAAACATATAGTAGAGATGAGGTGAAGGGCAGAGCTGGGTGATCATTCTGTGGGTTTGCCACTTTCACATTACGCATAGCTATTTGATCCACATAGCTATTTGATCCACAATATAAAACTATTGTGTATGTGTGTGTGTGTGTGTGTGTGTGTTTTGATTACTCACAGTGCAATTGCAGATGTTTTTATCATAGGTGGCTCTGATTGCAGCCTCTACGTAGACGTAATGCAGGAAACTGTAAGGTAGCACTATGTGGAAGGTGAGCAGACCACACCTGGAGAAAAGGGAGAAAGAGATAGAATCCAAATGTAGATGGGAATCACTGCAATTTTATTGGTTCCTGCCTTGGTTCCTTTTACAGAATATAATGCAAACAAAAGACATAGACATGTTATGTTTTTTTTATCTCGAAAATAATTTTTTAATACCATGCCAGGCCCTTTCAAAGCACATAGTTTTTTTTGTATTCTGTATGTGCTCACATAGTGAGATAGTTTTACTTTTAAAACCTTTCACGGTTAACTGAATATTATAATCCAAAAATTGGGCGAATGTAAATATGTATTAGTAAAGCAGAGAACGATCCAAACCAGACCGTATAAACTGGCAAGTCAAGGGTGCTGGGACTTATATTTTAAAGGACAAATTCGGCGCAAAATGAACCTAAGGGTTAATAACATATGTGTACCGAGTCGACCGTTCTCTTATGTTTTCATGCTAATCGAATGTGACCAGTTTCATCGCAAACCGCTAATTAGCTTATAACACTAGCTGTCGGGGCACGGGTAAAGTAAAAAGAAATCTCTACTTCTACACCACTAACAAGGCTCAAAATAGCACCACACTTCCACGGTAGCATAATGAGGGTCCCTACATGGAAACCGAAGCACTGAGAACTTTGTAAGTTTACGTTACAGTTTATTAAAAAGATAGTTCAGAAAGACAGTACCGTTTACGTATACATGCGGGCGCCATCTTGGGAAAACAGTCATGACCAGTCGAACGCCGAACGCCGTGCAACCAGTCACCAGTAACATAGCTCAAGCACGGCGTCCGTCGTTCGACTGGTGACTCGGTACACGTGTTATTAACCCCTAGGTTCATTTTGCGCCGGATTTGTCCTTTAACCATTTTATGTTCGCACTCATTAAAGAGTTAAACTACTGGGGGTTGTGGCATTAACAAAAAGAGCTCCATGTCTTGAAGAGGCCTGACCTATCATAGACCAGGAAGTCATCTTTGTCACCGTCCAGAGCCTCCCACACGTCATTTTGAAAGGGATCCTGCTGGTAGACAGGAACACCAGGGGGCGCTCTTCTCTCCAGCTCCCAGAACATGGCTCTGGACAGAGCCTCCCGCTCATTTACTATCATAAAAGACACCTCCGTCAGGTTGCTGCGGTTCAGCTTGTCACGCAGGCCTCCAATTCTACAGAGGGACGGATAGAGAACGAGAGAAAGCTGTAAATAATTTCCCTTAACGGCTAATCAAGACCGTTTGAAAGGAACTGAACTATCTCTGAACTGCGGGGCACTTCAGACATTTTCTCTGTTGAGCTCACACTCAACCCTTTAACATTCAAACAAGGTCACGATTTACTACATGCGCTTATTCTGGATGATGGCAGGACATTGTATTATCAAGTTCTGTACTTTAGTTGGGTATTCATTAACAAAGAATCAGAAGTTTGCAAGTAAGAAAAAGTCTGATGAAGTGACAGAACACACTATGTTGCTGACTCAATCCAGAGTGTGTGAGCTGCAGCCACTTAATCATTTGTGTGCCACAAGGTTATTAGCCATGAAGATGAAAGATTTTTAATTTTGCGGTTAAAAAAGTGACTGTATTCTTGTTCTTTTGAAACTGAAACAGCTTCCAAACAAGACTATCTTTGACACTTTTTAAACTTTTCCCACTTTCTTTTTTTGAAGAACTCACATGTCCAGTATAGTATATGTATTAGCTAGACAGTAAATAATTATTATTACAAACTTTAATCACCTCTACCAACAATTTTGGAAACACGCAAATGAAACTCGTAAAAATTTCATCAATTCATTTATTTACATTTTTTTTCCATCATAGTAGGGGAAGTACATGTGTTAGTAATAACAGTAACCCTTGTGTTGTCCTCGGGTCAACCCATTTTCAAAGTTTTTTTTTTATCATAAATATGGGTTTCTTTCAACCAAATTGGCCCAAAATTAACATGGATGCACGGATGTGAAAAGTAATCATTAATTTACATGTGAAGAACGTTGTATACGTTCCATACAACGTTCTTGACATGTAAAAATAATGATTACTTTCATGGAATTTTGGGTGTTTCATTCAAATTTATAGCATTTGAAAAAAAACTGTTGAAATGGTCTCAAAACAGTATCCTGACTAAACTTTGACATTAACCAGTCTGGGATTCAGTCAACATCCTGTGATCTTAACTATTAGTAAAACAAAAAAATCCTAATTTCTGCTTTTTTTTTAAGTATAATGTCAGATGAATTAGGTTTATTGACCATGAATAAAAAAAAAAGCTTTAAAAAATTGAGAAAAACGTTTAAAAGGCGACAAAAAAAAAGGAGTTCATTTTCAATTTTGATCCGGAAGGACAAGTTAATAGTCGACGGGAAGACAACACAAGGGTTAACAATGACTATTCACTGCAAGTGTCCCAGTAAGCCTGACAGTGTGTCAGTGTGAGCCAGCATGCACAATACCAGGACCCTGAAACTGAGAACTTCACCTTAAAAACCTTAACCTTAAAAGATGTTATAAAATAAAAAAAACGGCATTTTTTACACTGTCTACAAGTACGTATTCTTACTTGGAGGCCTGAGTGAGACAGAACTGTCAGCTGGCCTTCAGTAGCGCCACCACAACCACGTTTCCGTGCAGCTCTTGCATGGGTGAATGTCCCTTTATCGCCCAGTCAGGGGCGGGTTTGCAGATCCTGGAGGGGTCATTGTCGCCCTCCACTGTGAGACTGACATGCGAGGCCCACAGCAGACCTGGCAGGGCCGCGTACAGCCACAGCAATGAGAGAGGGTTCATTGTCCCTCCCTGGCTGGCTGGGACTGAATCTACCTGACCAGAAAGACATGCAATACTCCATGTCACTTTGACCAAAAGGCACTTTGTACACTGTCACACAGGTGCTACATGTAGCCATTAAAATATCCATAAACCATATTTTAAGACATGCATATAATTAAACAAAAATCCAATGAAAGATAAGTTTTGTAATTGGTGAAGGTGAGTCGTCATCAAGCTAAGATCTTCACAAAATCTGTGCTAAAGTTTTTATACACTGTATATAATTGTGTGCAGGGCAGCACGTGCACTGTCTGGACATTTGGTTCAGGGCGGGGGAAACCTGCCAAAGAATCTTCTTTTAGCCCGGTCAGTCTGATCCCCCAATAATTAAAAGAGTAAACCCTTATTGTCTCTCTCATCACATGTGGAGATAATCTGCAAAAAGAGTTTATTACGGGGTAAACAGCCAACAGACAGAAGAATGCCAGGGGCTAATGGGTTAGACAGGCTGGCATTTAGAAAGACAAAGAGAGGCTGGGACAGAGAGAGTTTACAGCCACAGTGCCATCCAAATTTAAGTTTAAGTTAAGTCATTTACTTGCAAATTTGATCTTACAGCTCCAGTTTTACCAGCATGAAGGAATTGCATTTGTGTGACGCATACGCATTAGCTGCCTGCTGAATTCACATTATATTTAGAGACGTTTACATACACAACATTTCACTGGAATTGGAACTTGTACGATTGTATGTGACAAATGATATTAAGTGGCTAACGGTGCATTAACAAAACAAAAGTGAATATAGTATTTTGAAAGGAGTTGTTGTAGAAAATAAGATAAAAACTACCCCTCTATTGAAAAAACGTCAAACAAAATACAATTGGTTAGCATATTGCATAATGTACCTCTCAAAATAAAAGACTAATTTGAGCCCAAAAAGAAACACTGTCTAAACTTACCTCTGTCCACTCCCTGTCCTCTGACCCACATGAACACAGGCAGTAAAGCCCTGTTGTTTTTAAAGCCTCTGGGGTTGACAGCACTTCCCCCAAATCAAAACAGAGAGAGAGAGAGAGAGAGAGAGAGAGAGAGATCCAGTATCTCTACCCTATATGGTACTTATAGTGTGTAATCTTAATATCTACTTGAACTGGCACAAATCTATGTACAGAACTTCATGGTTCCCAAAAAAAATGATCCCTAATTACTTTGGTGATCCCCTCACCCTGATTCTCTAACGCCATTACCACCAGATTCAAATTCTACTTGGCCCAATATTTGTGAGAAATACCTGCAAAGCTGATCACATTCCCATCCCTCAGATGGACTAACTGTTTTTAGTGTTAATTAGCATACAGTATGTTAACAAGCTAACACAAGATGTGAACATTGTAAACATTGTCATTAGCATGTCGAGCATTTAGCTCAAAGCACCGCCATCCCTCACAGAGCCCCCAGCATTATTGCCGACTCTTGTTTACCATCACAGAAACTTCTGACTAACAAAAACTTTTCCTGGATATTGATCTCATTACTGAGTATATTTACTTTACTATGCATGGCTCAGGCTTTTGACTGTGTAGAGGTGAATGGCACCATGCGACAAACAAAAACCTCGGTTCCACTTTTGTAACAGGCGAGAGCTAGGCCACAATCAATGACAAATCAGCACTACTAACTCAGTTAGGGACTCGCCGCAGTGTTGTCTTGTCGGTCAAATAAGCGGATGTAAACTGTCCTGTAAAGCCTTTACAACCCTGTGTACATTATTTGTCACTCGTTTGAGTCTTACTACCGAAACGTCGTCTTTATGTTGCAGTTCAGCTCAGGTAACGAGCTAACTGCAAAACAAATATCTTATCTCTCGTGTGAGTGATTTTCTCAAAGTCCAACTTAAGTAAAACAGGTTATTCTTTGCTTTCGGCATGAGTGACGATAGCTTGGACAGAAGCTACACTCATGACCTAATAGGCTAGTGTGGCTATTTAGTTACTTCAGTGTCATTTAAGGACACTTGTGGTTAGTTTTTTTTTTTTTACTAGTGGAGTTGTGAGTTTTCTTGTCAGTTCTAACAAGTGTAATTATGGCAACAATACTGTTTATCTGTTACTAATATGCAGTTCAGACCTACAGTACATGCACTAATGTATACAGTATGTCTCTCTCTCACACATTCAAATGCAATGTAAAGTACAGGTAATTCTTTACAATCACTTTATTTTCTCAGTGTCAGTGATGTTTTGGATATTGAATGTGAGCATTTATTTATACCCATTGTGGTTACAAGTTGTGGTACAACTGCAATGCCAGTCTGAATACTTCCAGGCAGAAATATACAATCTAGTGTAGAATCGCACTTCCTATAGCTATTTACCAATTGAGGGTTTACTTTCATTTCCTTGTTGACTATACACAGCTCTTAAGGGTGTCCTACAGAATAAATTCTATTATTTGTTACCGAAAAAAGGTTTCCGTTTTGCAAATGTGATCAAAATAGGCTACATGAATTAAGGACATCAACCCTAATTTTGCTGACAGCATTTGAATGATTTGTAGAAGAGGATATTTCAAACAGCATAGTTTGAGACCAAACCCCACTGATTACGTTTAAATGCAGTTCCCATCGACAGTACACGCAAATAACTTTGGTCTTGTCAAGAGAACACGCTGGAAGGGCTTTGAAACTCAACTTGTCGTTCAAAAGACCCTTTTCTTCATCCGCTTCTGCTAAAGGAGCTTTGTTTCTTTGCGTCTTGAGCAGCTTTTTGATTTAGCATTGATTTAGTTAAACTGTACGTAATAAAGCCTGTAACTCAGAAACGGGAAGTCTCTCTTTAGATTAGGTGTGTGGCTCTTACGATATTCTTTTATTTGTGTGTGGGTTTAAAGCTATAGGGCGTAGTTTCTGTCTCCCCCATGAGGAATTGTAATGACAACTGTCGGCGCGTCCACACGATACAAGCCTTCTGTGATCGTGCGTTGAATGTAACAGACGTTCATTAATATCAAAAAGTTACGCACCAAAGCTTTAACCTCCGAAGCCATACTGGGTGCGGCGTACACCACATTAATTGCAATCACCGTCTTCTTAATGACGTGCTCGCTTTTAGGTGACGGCATCACGGCTCACGCTCTCCCTTCAGCCCGCTGCGGCTCAGACCGGAGATGCGCTTCACTTCCGCCCGCAGCAAGCCACATGTCCTGTGATCCCCTGGATGTTATCACGGCGCACTTTTACGTTTCTGCTAGCCATCCACAAAGCACGGAAGTACAATGTCACTGCTGCATCGCATCCTGATTTCCCAAACATCGGTCCGGCCCGATGCCCAAATCACAGACCGTTTGTGCGTTAATCGTGCTTTAAAAAAAAAGTGTGGCGTTAAAAGTCATTTGTCAACTTGTTATTAACATGTTCATTTTGACAGCCCTAATAAATATATAATTTCTTATTTTTATTCTAATTACATTATTTTTAAGTAGAGCTAGGCAATATATTGATATTATATCGATATTGGGATATGAGACTAGATATCATCTTAGATTTTGGATATTGTAATATTGTGATATGACATAAGTGTTGTCTTTTCCTGGTTTTAAAGGCTGCATTACAGTAAAGTGATGTACTTTTCTGAACTTACCAGACTGTTGTAACTGTTCTATTATTTGCCTTTACCCACTTAGTCATTATATCCACTTTACTGATGATTATTTTTTTTAAATCTCATTGTGTAAATATTTTGTGAAAGCACCAATAGTCAACACTACAATATCGTTGCGGTATCGATATCGAGGTATTTGGTAAAAAATATCGTGATATTTGATTTTCTCCATATCGCCCAGCCCTATTTTGAAGTTTTACAGTTGGGAAAGGCTCTGTTCAATTGTATTTTCTGTATTGTTTTTACACACGTTTATATATGGGACAACAAAATGTACTTTTAGACTAACTGCAAGCCCCAGCACTTCCCATCAGTTGAGCAAAGCCATGTCTTAATGGTGCAGCTCACAAGCACAACCCGCAGGCAATTCAAACGAGTCTCACAATCTCTGTCAAGCGAAGCATACATTTTATATTGACGCTTTAAGTCTTTCGTAGATAAGAGTCATATCTGCATACACAGCAAATTTTGCACATTCTTCCCCTGGTTAGAGTCAGTAAGTCATGCAAACTGAACGATCAGGACAAAACACCCATGAGTTCCTCCTCATCATCGTTGACCCCAACACCTTCTGTGGGACTGTCACAGGTGGCCATGAGCCCCAGGCCCAGCTCCGCCAGCTCCTCGCGGCTCATGTCGGTCGTCACCATTATCTTAGTCTCCAGGCGGTTACATAAAGTCCTGTAGGAGGGCAAAGGGTATCCCAGCTCTCTCATGTACTCGTAGCCTTTTGTGCCGATCTCACGGCGGATCTTACGGGCCTTCAGGATGGTCTCTGGAGACCAGACGGCCCGTCGGGAGCGTTTGGTGAGGGACAGGGCGCGGATCTGGTCCTCGTACAGAAAGTTCCGGAGACCCTTCTCGATCCTGTCGAGCCGATACAGGCGCTTCTTCATCTCCTCTGCCTGACAGAGAAGAAAAATTGTTTATTAGGGCTAGTTATAAAACACTCACACTCATGATTCCCTAACTGATTTCCTTTTTTTAAATTTAAAAATGGCAGCTGCCCGCATCAAAGTCAATGATCAAATAACTAGGGGATGTAAGATGAAGATAAGTTAGAAAGTAGAACCGGCATAAACATTTTGTAGTACATTTTTCGTAACACCTGACTGAACTATTTTTTTCCAGGTAACGAGCGTCTCGCAATATCAGTACATGAGTGCAGGGCAGCAGCCAACACGACGCATGAGTCTGGCTTTGCCCTCGAAATCAGCATAGAAGATCCTCCGCCCGTTCTCCAAAGTTGACCCGAGTTAACTTTTGCAGAGCGATAATGGAGTTGCAGCTGGAAGAAGCTGCCTGTAAAACCCAGCGTTAGAACCCGTTTGAGGGTACCGCCGCAGCCTGCAGTTCAGCCTGGCGCTGACTCGCTCGCTTTTTTTTTTTTAAATGAGTCGGATCAAAGTGAAATGTTCTCCCCTCGTGGTCATAAATCGATACTAGAGCAGCCTACTTCCTTGTATTTGGTGCATTGAATTAAATCTAAACGAGGAGAAAAGAGCATCTGCCTCAACAAAAATCATCTGTTGAGTGTTTGATGGTCATTTATTTGTGCTTTAGAACGTAATCACGGTGAAACAATTGTAAATTCAGCTTTATGTCTCTCGCGCTCCCCTCCCCTCTCCCTCTCTCTCTCTCTCTCTCTCTCTCTCTCTCTCTCTCTCTCTCTCTCTCTCTCGCACAACTGGTCTCAAGAAAACGCTTGGTTACGTTGGAACCTGGGTTTTAAGTGAAGAGACTCTCTCTCCACCGGACATATGGAACAGTTTATACAGGAGAGAAGCCAGTCAGTTTGTGGCAAAACCTTTCACAGTGTTGGTTTTTCATTTCACGACTTTCAATGGAATAAAATAATTTTTCCAGTCATATTTCGTCATTGAAGTTTTCTTTAAAATAGTGTTAAAATCTCGTCTTGTGAACCTAATCTCATGTATCGCCTCGTCTTGTGAGCTAAGCGTCTTGTCACACCCCTACATCTGACCCACGGTTGACAATTTCAACTCCGGTAATGATTTATTGGTGTTAAAATACAGCACATTGCCCCTTCAAAGAAAAAAAAAACGAGTAATTTGTTGACAGCAGCAATCCTACCTCCTTCTGTAGCCTTGCAGTGTGCTGCATCTCCTGCTCCAGCTGCTTCTTGAGGAGATGACACTGTGTGCAGGGCTGCCGGTCCTCTGCATCCTCCTCCACTGGGCCGGGCAGACGGGTGCGTCTGGCATACCCATGGTCCCCGAAATTCAGCTCCTTCTCCACTACAGACACACAGCAACATCTAACTAGTATTGTATTTCCCATCTGGAATCTGGTGCATATTACATGTACCTCAACGTACAGGCATACATACTTGCCAAAAAAACACTGCATGGAAATGCCTGGAAATGCAATATGTTTCTGACTTATTAGATGCATACTTGTTTGAACATAATCAAAGTAACTGAAATTCATTACCTGGTTCAGGTTTAATGGGCAGCAAGTTGTATGGATAAGGGAGTACTCTGTAAGCAGGTTGTCCCAAACTGAACAGAGTGGGGATGGCATTGGGCTTCAGCTTCTTTCCCCCAGCTGAAGATCTCGCTATCTCCTCAAACTGGCTCTGCTCAAAATGGTCCTTGGGGGGGAACAAGACAGGAATACACATACATATTTATCCAACTAATAATACACCCAAACACAACAAAACAAGAACATGCATACAGTGAGTGCGATCTAACGTTATGTGGCAGAACGAAAAGCAGAGTGGCAATCAACTGAACCCAGAAGAAAAGGTAACGTTACCGTTATAAATAAATGAATCTCTAGTCTACACTCTTTTGACGCATTGTCCTATCCAATTCAACTTTGGGTCTTCTTTAGAAATGATTCATCGTCTATTAACAGTGCTTTAATAAACTAGTGCTAGTTTCACAGATTTCAGTCTCTGTGTAAACTTAGCTAGCTAACGTTACCTGGCAGAGTCTGGAGTGAGGAGTTGGTTCGAAGTCACGTCGACAGTTCACCACCCATTTCTTCATACGGACAGGGTCTTTGGGGAACCTAAACAGCTGTTTGCCTATGCTGGTTGAATTGGAGCAATTTGGAGCGGAGCAGCCACCCATCGCGGAGGTTAAAGCAAACGGCAAAGCTAAATTTATCAAACGTCAAGGTAGCTTGGCTGGCAGTGAAGCTCAGCTGGGGATTTTAATCATTACTTTAAGCTAACTAGCTACTTACGCGGTGTAAAAACAAGAACAAAAAATACATTAGCATTACATGTTAACTCGTGGAAACCAGAGTCTCGCCCTGCAGACTTTTACAACGTATTGTATAGATACAATTGAATAGACTTTATCAAGGATAAAAAAAATTCTGACTTTGTTTGAGCCAAAATGGCGCACTTCACCTCGACAGTTAGCTAAATAAAGTGACGTTTTGTTTATTTGTGTCTATCGTAAACGCCTGCCTGAAATTTATATTGAAAAGCAAAACGTCAAACAGAGAATTAAAATTTAAAATGTAATTACAGAATTTCCGATCAAAGATTTATATTAATTCATTTTGCAAATATTGTGCTTACATTAAGGGGAAAACGTTTATTATTTCCGCTCAGGCAATAGTCCAACTACTATGGATTTTTTGTTACAAGACCCCGAGAAGCACGTTGAAATGTTTACGGTGGAAGCGCCGTTAGCTGTTGCCCCGAACAAGTGCTAATGAATTTACAACTGCTAAAATAATTACCGAATGTATGAAGATAATATATCAAGTAAGCAACAAATAAGTAAAGGGGTCCGCATAGAGCTGCTATAATGAAAACCTTTGCCAGGTAGTTAGCTAGCTAAGTTTAGCTAATATTCCAGGTAACGTTAGCCGTCGTAAACTGCTGACAACGTTTCAAGAATAAGAGCTGCTTGCTTTTTACACAAGTTGAGACAAACATGGTGTCATCACTGGTCGTTCCAGTTATTGATGTCCAGAATGATAACTTCAAAGAGCTTTGGCCTGCTATGGTAGTGGCCATGAAAACGTCTTCCTTCGTTGCACTGGACACGGTAAGTGTAGTTGTGTGTGAGTGTCTTCAGTCTTAACAGCGTGCACCACTTGCAATTTAATCTTAAGTCAAAAATCATAATTTTTAAAAGTAATAGATTAGTCCCTCTTATTTACTCTGTTACAAGTGTGAGTATTACTAGAAACGATGAGCGGAGATGAGAGCCAATATGTGAACAAACTGTACGTGGAAGGCCAACACACACACACACACACACACACACACACACACACACACACTTTCCCATGGGAACCTGCTTTTTGTGCCCTGTCTTTCACCATCTCTCTCTTACACACACACACACACACACACACACACGGTCACAATTTGTCTTTCACATTTATAATTCTCTATAATGTTGTACACACACACACACACACACACACACACAACTAGTGAATTACCATGCCGTTCCGCGTTATTAAACATGACACTCGGCCCAGATAATGGAGCCTTTCCAAGTTCTGTCAACTCCTTAGTTAACCATTTTTATCGTGGGGAAAAAGAAGCACAATTCATGGTGGATTAGAAGCAGCACACTTCCTTCATTCTTACCTGGCAAACCAATACCATACCTAATAATAAAATGACCACAATGTGCCTATAATTTCACTTTCAGAGAATAACTATTTCTCAAAACAACCATTATGCCTGTTCCAAAAACCAAGTAATCTCCACAATAGTGAGGGGCCGGCCAACTCTTTTTACGTAATCGATTCCTTCAAATTGATACACGTCAATGTATCGAACCTTTCGAGTTTTGATGCTTTTTGCTAAATATGGCGTCAGTTTCTCAATGACACAGTCTGTTATAGTACATGCATGTCAGCTTAGCTACTACAACACAGCTGCTGCCAGCACCACAAATGCTCTCTTCAATTCATTTACCAGTCATCATAAGTTCATATTAATAAAGATATAATAGGCCTAAAGCTCATGAATACACTGTAGTCGAAAGAACAACCATCCGAGGAGCATGTGAATGCAACAGTTACCTGCTGTTGGTGGTGCTGTGTGTCTCTTTGGAAAAGTCTGTATGTTTGTTATTGTTTGTCACTCTTTGTTTTGTCACATGCTATCACCAATTTAAATCTAAAAGTAGTAAGTGCTCCCTGTGTTGTTTTAGGAGCTGAGTGGTCTTGGAAACAGAAAATCCTTGCTGGCTGAGTGAGTAAAAACATTAGTCGTCTTTTCTTCACTACTTCCTAACACACACTCCCCTGAAAGAGTATCAACAGGTTGTTGTGCAAGAAGCCACAGTTGCAAAATATGCTGGTTAGAGGACGTGCCATCCCATCTCTTACTGCTTATTAGTGTTTGCATTTCTGTAAGTTCACCCTGACCCTCACCGTCATCTTTCAGATCTATAGAGGACAGGTATAAAGCCGTATGCCATGCAGCTCGCTCTCGCTCCATCCTCTCTCTGGGAATCGCCTGTTACAAGAAACTGGACGACAAGGTACAATAAGATGAACCCTTCTCAGATTGCGTTAAACTTGTGGACATTGCTGTCTACAGAGTCCGTAGTCCACGGTCTCCCACACCATTGTGTGTCATGTATCTTGTGCTTGTCAGATATGACAATTTGCCACTGCAGGCTTCTGTGTTACGTCTGTGAAGTTTATCTTCTGCCTTCTCCTTCCCTAGGCTGCAGACACATACCTGGTCCAGGTGTATAACCTCACCCTGCTGTGTTCAGAGGAGTACATCATAGAGCCCCAGTCAGTCCAGTTCCTGGTTCAGCACGGATTTGACTTTAACAAGCAGTACGCCCACGGAATCCCTTACTGTAAGGGCAATAATAAGGTGATGATACTGTTCTGTATTGTGCTGTGTGTTCTGAATCTTGTCCTGAGCCAACTCTGGTCTCTATTGTACCTGTACTGTGCAGTATATCTCCCCAAAAACCCAAAAAAGCCCTTTTTGTTAAAAAAAATACCCCCCCCAAGAAATGGGGGGCTTAAAAAAAAAAAAAACCCCCCAATAGATCATGTCTAAATTGGGGCTTATCCATTATTGGACTGCCTCATGCATGCCAAGATGCAAGCATCATGATAGTACTAAAGCATCTAACGCACACGTGTCAAACTCAAGGACGGTGGACCAAATCCGGCCCCCCACAAATTTTGAACCAGCCCCTCTATATATTTTGGTTCACAATAAATTTTGGCCCGCCCAGATTTTGTCACTTTTTACAAAGTTTTGTATTTCTGTCGCTTTATTTGAAATATTTTACGCTCTTTTGCATTTTCTTTGACATTTTTGTCAACTAAACAGTGAGAAGACTATAGGAGACATGTATTAATACAGTCAAAGATATTTGACTTTTTTGATGACATAAAGGCAATAAACTCTACATGTCTGGCCCTTGATGTGATTCTACTTTTCCAGTGTGGCCCTTAGTGAAACTGAGTTTGACATCACTGATCTAACGTGTGTGTGTGTGTGTGTGTGTGTGTGTGTGTGTGTGTGTGTGTGTGTGTGTGTGTGTGTGTGTGTGTGTGTGTGTGTGTGTGTGTGTGTGTGTGTGTGTGTTTTTGTGTGTGTGTGTGTGTGTGTGTGTGTGTGTGTGTGTGTGTGTGTGTGTGTGTGTGTGTGTGTGTGGTTTCTCTATACCTTCTTTTTTAGGGAGCATCAGACGATCAGGGTGTCCACATCCGAGCCTTATTCACTGAACTGCTGCGTGCCAGGAAACCTCTGGTGCTCCACAACGGCCTCATCGACATGGTCTTCCTTTACCAGGTACAATCAAGTTATTGTGGTTGCTGTTCACTTTCATTCCTTTTGTCTTTTTGATGTTAATTTCACTTGTGTATCCTTACAAAAAGAAAGTACCACAGTTTTTTTCAAATATTAGGTAACGGAATACTGACTGGATCATTAAAATCTTTAATTTTGTATAAATTGTTGCTCTCAACATACAGCAAAATGTTTTGCACTTGTTACATCATCTTACTTAGTCGTTGGTATTAGAACTGTAAAGTCCATTATTCTATTAGGTAATTGCCTGAAATGAATCAACAACTATTTTGATAATTGATATATTGCTGGAGTATTGTTAAGTATTTTATTTAAGCACACACACCAAAGGTTCTCTGGTTCCAGCTTCTCCAGATTGATTTGCTGCTTAATATATTGTAAACTGAATATCTTTGGGTTTTGGACTGTTGGTGTCACCAAGGTCTGGAGAAAAATGTAATGGACAATATTTTTATTTCTTAAATAACAATTAAGAAACACATTTTCAGATTAATCACTGATTAAATCAATTGTAGTTGCAGACCTAGTTGGTATCTCGTTATTTAGCAAGTTAATAATCAAACATTACAGATTAAAATGGTCTTTGTCAAGGGTTACCATTAGCTGTGGTAAAAACTAGAGAGTGCACACCGTGTCAAAACTCCTCATAATATAATTCTTAATTTTATATTGGCTTGTAAAGCCCATTCCTTTCTCACAGCACACTGCACTTATTAATGAATGATGTGTTTTTTTTGTTTTTTTTTACCAGAGTTTTTATGCACATCTGCCTGACCGCTTGGCCAACTTCACATCCGACCTGTCTGAGATGTTTCCTGCTGGCATCTATGACACCAAATATGTCACTGAATTTGAGCTCCGGCTCACTGCCTCCTATTTGGAGTATGCCTATAAGAAATGGTGAGTATTGGTTTATAGTAAACTATCGACACAGTAGAAACACAAAAGTATATAATACAGTATATATAGAATACCAGTGTTTGCGCTATATACATTTCCTAGAGCTAAATATGTGAATTTGTGTGCGTGTGTGCATCAGAATTGCCCTGGAGGGACAAGTTAAGTGTTTTGAATTGAATTAAATTGAATTGTATCTACATCAACCATAATGCACAGGTGTGGCTGAAGTGAAAAGCAGAAAAGTAAGGTGTTTCCTCTGCTGTGTCCAGTTTTTATTTATTTTTCGTCAATATCAAGAAACCTCAGAGTGCATTATTGTGCTAGTATCATTGCCGTAAATAAGGGAGTTGTGCCGGTGTTTTAAAGTGTCTGTTTTAATCATTCATAATACCCCTCTCCATCCCCTCTTTTATCTCCTCCTTTCAGTAAGCTGGATAACAGTCGCAGTGTGACCTCTGGAGGGAGCGGGCCTCACTTTCATGTAGAGTTCTGTCAGTATCCCGGTCACATGTCCAGCTATGTGGACTACAGAGTGTGTCCAGCTGTGGCCTCTGCTGAGGGACGGACTGAAATCTGCGAGCACTTCTCTGTAAGTTTGAACCTTTTTGAACCCAGAGGAAAATGTCAGTTTTGCAGAAATTCTCAAGCTAAAGTGAAATGAAACAAATTTAAGTTGTTCAAGTTTCAAACTAAATGTAAATTCCCTTCCCCTCTCCCTCTGTTTGTGTTATTTCTGTGTGGCAATCACAACCTAGGAGACAAGTAGACGGTATGAATTTGTGTAAACGTTTTTAACTACCCTGTCTTTCGGTTTGTACGTGTTTGTCTGACAGGGGTTCGGCTGGTGTACGAATGGCAACCAGTGTCCGCTATCCCATGACACTGACCTGATCATCCTCCAGGACGAGAAAGGCACGGGGGAAAAGAGAAAAAAGAGGAAGAGACATAGAGAGAAGAAGAAAGGTGGAGGCAAAGCAGCGGAGGGCTCTTCCGTCTTCGACGGTGCCCCTGAAAGCAAAATACCCCACATGGAGGTGGATCCCGAAGAAACGCCAGAGGACCAGCAAGGGGCTGAGCGGGCCCCAGAAAGAAGGCCTCTAACGGACAGTGACGGGAACACCCAACCGAACGAAGGAGAGGCCATGAACACAGGCAGCGAGGGGAACCGAGTGTGTGAAGACAACACAGACTTCCGAAACCTCGCACCAGCGTCCTCAAACGATGACGACACAAACACAAAAATCAACACAAACGATGGTGTAGAAGGCCAAGCAGAAGATGCAGGGGGAGAAAAGTGTAGCGACCCCACACCTAAGAATGGCGTTCAGACGAAGAAGGCTGACTCAGGAACGCACCGGGCCGGGTTTGATGCCTTTATGACGGGATACATTTTCGCCCACTCGTGTACCGTCATCAAGAAGGAAGGAGTGGGAGCTGGAGAGAAGGAGCCGCAGAAGGAAGAGGAGCAGTCGTGGCTTCCTACATGTGTTAATAAGGTTTACCTCAGCCGCAAGACAGCGCCTCTCAATGTGGTTAAAAGCACCTTCTCCAAATCGTCCAAGAGCCACGTGCAGAAGATGGAGATCGTATGGGGACGGAGAGTGTAGTGTGCACACAGCATTATAGCGTATACTGTACATGTGCTGGTTCACAATTAGATTATTTTAGCCATGCTAGCAGCTAGTTTCTGGATTTCTGTTGAGTTTTTAGGAATAGGGGGATAAAATGTCAAATTTTTCATCCATTTGGGTCTGTTTCTTATGCTCCCATATTATTTGTATTTCTTTAGCAGATTTAACTAAACATACTGTAAATACTATTGAAAAAAAGATAAAAATGGATTTAGAGATTTGTGATTGTAAAACCAGCAATATATACAATGGAGAGGCACCTGTTTTAATTTAGTCAGCTAGTATCTCTATGGTTTCTATGGAAACAGCCAAAGTGAGCTGATGATTGATATGCATTTATACCACATTTCAGATTTTGTATCATTATTGTTTCTGAAGTTACCTGTGGAAAATAAACTAATGCTCTTTAACAATGTTTCTTGTATCTTTATTCTGTCGTCCAGGTTTACAGGTTACAGTACCAGTCAAACGTTTGGACACACTTTCACCTTTGACTGCTACTATATCTGGAGGGATGATATAGAATAAACTGGTCTGAACTAAAATCCCTTTTATGTAGCCAGTACGATAAATAAATATAACTCCGTACACGCAGTGTGAATGAACGGCCCAAGGTACGGTACTAACTGCAAATAATTCTGTAGAATCATGTGTATTCAGGCTGAATAGGTTACAGTTTAAAAGAAATCCAAATAGGGAATACGTGATTCAAACTATAGCAATACCCCTTAAGGGGTTCCTCCTGTGCATTGTGTAACCCCATGACTTTGCTCAAATACAATGAGAATATTCCTGACGTGAAATGCAATAAGATAAAGGTACACTGTATGTAGGAATGTGAACACATTAAGACATTTTGGAAAGCTATGAATTGTATAATAATAATAAAAAATGTATCACCAGCCATGTCATTCGATTGAAAAGACAGGAATATACATTTACACGTGCATCTTACAAGCAAAAATGTCTACAATGGAAGAAAATAAACCATAAAGTATGTGTGGTTGGTTGAAATAAATGGCGAGAAATATGCCATTGGAGAAGCTAACATATGGGATAGGTTTTAGGAATTTCGGAGTCCCTTCATATCTTTTCTTAAACATGTTTGAGTTGGTGATGTGCTAGTCTCGAATTGCCAGATTATTTTTTTTTTTTTTCATAATTTTAAATATAGTTTTGTGGAATATTATGCAGAATTTCACCAATTTGTCCGACATAACACTCTTATACAGAGGGGGGGCGGTATTGCAGCATTAGCTGGATGCTACCCGCTGTTCAACCACATAAGAAGAAGAAGCGGGAGTATGTGTATGTAATAGTGCAGTGACCTGACAGCCCATCGACCTGTCTGCAGTGTGTAACGTATTTGCCACAATCTGGCGTTGCTAATTAAAGCGCTCTAGCTTCTCTATAACCCTTTTTTCCAACAGCCAAATGAACCGAACGTTAACGTTGGAGAACGACAGTTGATACTCTCGCGCACAGAAATGGCAGACGATGAAATAGACTACAATATCGTGTTTCCAGATGCGGGGACATCGGGTGAGCATCATTTCATTGTACTGTATGTCAATACCTCAGTTAGCTTAGCGTACACGCTAACATTTATCTTACGAAGAAGCCGTAACCATGTAATTCTGCCGGCTGTGTAAGCTTAGCTAGCTCGCTATAGCTTCGTTTTATCTTAGCTTGCTGTGACAGCTTTGGTAGCGTGCTGTTTTTATCGTCTGTCTTGTTCTCAGAGAGACACTGGCAGGGGACAAAGGAGCCAGTTGTGATTCTGTTGGGCTGGGCTGGTTGCAAAGACAAACACCTCTCCAAATACAGCTCCATCTACAATGAACAGGTGAAAACTAAATACGCATGCAATAAGGCATTTTGCTAATGTATACTATCAATTTAGCAGCATTATGGCATTATAGAAGCATTAACATAAACTAATTTTTTTTCTTTCTTTTTTCTTCTTTCCTCACTTTTAGGGATGTGTCACCATCCGCTACACCGCTCCCTTGAAGACAGTCTTCATCTCAGAGTCGTTTGGCTACAAGGAGCTGAGCAGTACGGCCCTTAAGTTGCTGGAGATTCTCTATGACTATGAGGTGGAGAACAGTCCTATTTTCTTTCACATATTCAGCAATGGTGGCTTCATGCTGTACCGTTACATTGCAGATTTGTTGCACAATGATAAACAGTTCAGTTCCTTGTGTGTGATTGGGGCCTTAGTGGACAGTGCCCCAGGTAGTGGGAACGTCCGCGGGGCCCTGCGTGCACTGGCGGCCACCCTGGGGCCCAAAATAACTCCTGTTTTAAGGTACGTCCTCTTGGCGCTATTCGCAGTGACTGTTTTCCTGTTGCGAGTCGTGCTGTACCCCTTGACCAAGTACATCCACAAGAACCACTATGACGCCGTGCAGGAGCGTCCGCCCGCCTGGCCTCATTTCTACCTGTACTCCCGAGCTGACCAGGTGATCAGGCACACAGACATCAAGGTCTTTGTGGAGACCCTGAAGCAGAAAGGCGTCCCGGTGGACAGTTTTGATTTTGTTTCCAGTCCCCACGTTGGTCATTTCCGGGACTTTCCTGAGCAGTATGCTCTGAAGTGCCGCAGTTTCCTGGTTGCTTGCATGAAGGACTTGGAAGGGAACGAGACAAAGAAGAGACAGAGGGTTCCGAATCAATGAAACGCGGAGAGAAGCTCACACGATTTTGCTAACCCTCTGTTAAGCTGTCTTGCGAAGAAAATCAGACCAAATCAGACCAACTTGGTTTTTCTCAGTGGTCTGAAAAATCAGTTAGAAAATGAGGCTGACATTTTTTTGCAGGACTGCTGGAATTTGAGCTGAACTAGTACAAGATCTCAATGCTTTTCTGTCCCAGTGCACATAATGGCAAAGTTCCACACATGTGGTCTAGGTGTACTAATCCATGTCTAGAAAACCAGCCATATGAAATACTGTAATTCATATACCCCTGAAGTGTGTGGCCTAACCCTGCCAACTCCAATGTTTTTGCAACAGTCATATACTATATGTAAAAATAACAATACAAACAACATTGGAAAATAAATCCTTTAGGATAATTTAAATATTTAATATTGATGTGAAATGTGATGCATTGTACATTAGTAGTAGTGATTCTAAATCTGAGGCTGTATTGGATAATCATTTATATCTTCTATTTATTACATTTACAATGTATAGTTTTAATCTAACAATTTGTCATTAATATTAGATCACAAGGGCACTTAAAATAAAGGCGACAAAATTCAAAAAGGAATTAAAAAAGAAATCTCAATTGTTGCCTTAATCAGACTTTTTTTTTTTTGGGGGGGGGGGGTCCATAAATTGTAGAACACCCAGCCCTAATATGTGATACACAATTGATTTAGTTCAAGGAAAATGTGATTGACAATGAATGTATATGTCCAGAACAACTATTGTGTTCTTTTTTTACTGATGTGCCTTCAATAAAGTAGAATGCTCATAGAAAAGTGTGTCAACCTCTTTATTTTTGAATGATTCTAAACTCTTTGGATTTGCCACATACATTATTTCAAACCGTTTCGATGGCTTCCTTAGAAAACCAAAACATTGAGTGTCACTCCAGATGCAGTAGGAAAGGTGTTCAGACCTCTGGTAACACTGTAGTGAGTTCAACTTTTCAGTAGTAATGTAGTATAGGTCTGGCAATGCGAGACTAGTATGTGATGACTTTTGCTTCATTACAGGTGCAGTAGGTAAGACGTCTAAAACTAACTGTCACATTTGCTGAAACTGCCCCTATGTTCCAGTAGAACTACATGAAGCGGGTCATTTAGTAAAATTAAAACTAGCTACTCTGGCACCACCTACAACCTGTAGTGTGATTTTCAAAAATCCACAGCTCCCTGTTCAGATGCACCAATCAGGGCCGGGGGGGTGTCTAACTGCGTGTCAATCACTGCTCATGCACATGCATTCATTCTCCCTTGTGGGGGGAGTAACTTAGTTTTGGGCTTTACCAGGAAGGGGGGAGGGACTGAGAAGTTGGTTAAGTCCTGGGTCTTTGCAATACTACCTACAGCACCTTTAAGTAAATAGGTGTGCTTGTCTTCAAGTTTATGGAAATACAGTTGCTGAAGAGTGGTTCCAAAGTCAGATGAAAATGAATTTTGAAAGCCTTTCAGCCTCTGATTAACAACAGGCCAGTGAGTCAGTTGACTTATTGGGAATCTCTAAAATGAAAGATGGCTTCCATGCAGTGAAGTAAAGTTCAAGTTGCAGTAATATTCTCAGAAATGCTCGGTGCAGCAACCTTATTACAAAATGATGCAATTAATAAGCTGATACTGGTCTGTCATTTGTGATAGTAAAATCCTTTTGTAAAGCCGTTTAGCAATATCAATACCTTTGTCGTAATGCTGCTTTTCTCCCTTGCAGCAGGCGTGCAAAAAGCTTGTTCCAGCATGAAGTTTATCCTACACGAAATGCTGTGATACTGGTCTACAAATTTTAGTTTAAAATGTAAAGTGAAAGTTAGTGAGTCCTGCTTTTATTGTTCATTTACACAATGGACAGGCTGTAGTGAAAACCCAGGCCTAAAGCATTTCTAACATTTTAATAAGTAACGTTTATGGCAACTCTTTTCTTTTATTGGTTATGAGGGCTGTTTTCCTTCAACTTGAGTTGAACTCTTGATTGTGCTCCTTTGCTGGAGGGCTCACTGGAAAGAAGACATCAAGACAAGATGTTTGTGTGATGTCATACCCAGAGGCAGATAAAAACATCCAGCCGTTTCCCCTCTACTCTCGTCATGAGACATCAGGGACCGTTTGAAGAGCGTGGCTCTGAATTGGTCCAGCACGCATAGCTATCGAATGTCTACGACATGTCAGATTTGACATTTGGAAGAGCGAGTGGTTGGCATTTGTCTCTGCGCCAGGCCTCGCGCTGGCACTTCATGTATCATGTAGAGCTGCTTGGAGGAAAGGGAGAAAGAGGAAAGTTTACATATCGGCACAGACAGATGAACATCGCTTGGAATGCCTATTGAGACAGGCTGATCAGATCTTGCTGGTGGTCTCTTGCATTGTTTCAATGATATAAGAAGGGCTCTGTTTATTCTGAAGTGTTACACGAATACTGTTATCTTTGGAAACACATGTCACAGACTGTATCTGCAGGATTGGAAATGTAATGTTTTGCGTATGAGAAAAATGGAATCCCATTTAGGGACATTCTGATCTTTTACTTGAGCGAAAGTAAAGCGAAATACTACAATGTAAAAATAATCCATTACAATTAAATGTTGAAAATTCCACATAAGCAAAAGTACAGATGAATAAGCAGCAAAGCAATTATTCAAAATCATGCCTTTATTATAAACATATATGTATTATATCATTGGATTATTATGTAAACTTCATTTAAGTGTAATAGTTGGAGCAAATTTTCAAATTAAAATTTAATTTATTGGTGGCCGGGTTGGTTCAGTGGGTAGAGCAGGCGCACATATGCTTGGAGGTTTATGCCTCGACGCAGAGGTCCAGGGTTTGAATCTGACCTGTGACGATTTCCTGCATGTCTTCCCCCTCTCTTTCTCACCTAGCTGTCCTGTCAAAATAAAGGTGGAAAAGCCCCAAAAATAATCTTAAAATTATTTATTTTTTTATTGGCATGACCATATTAGGTAAAGTATTGCCAAATTTTGAGATTTGCACATCAGCATGTAAGAAAAAAAGACAAAACAATGTTTTCACATACTACACTAATAGTCTACACAACATACACTATACTACACGATACAACTACATAGTATAATGTAATGATCATTACAAACAAATAGGTTTCACACATAAAGGCGGAATCTGCAAAGTATAGTTAGTAAGTTAAGTTGTAAGAAAGTTGCATCAGTTATAGCATGAAACGTGCAGTATTTCCCTCTGCAATTTAGTGGAGTTTGTATAAATTGGCATTAAATGGTAGTATTTAAGCGAGGTACAAGTGTCTCAAAAATTGTACAGTTTATTAAAAAGATAGTTTCACATACTGTCTTTCTAAACTATCTTTTTAATAAACTGTCTGTACACTTAGAAAGTTCTCAATGCTTCAGTTTCCATGTAGGGACCCTCATTATGCTACCGTGGAAGTGTGGTGCTATTTTGAGCCTTGTTAGTGGTATAGAAATAGCGATTTCTTTTTACTTTCCCTTCTCCCCCGACGACTAACGTTATAAGCTAATTAGCGGTTTGGGCTAACACTGGTCACAATTCGATTACCATGAAAACAGATCCCAGAGAACGGTCGACTCGGAACACGTGCTATCAACCTCTAGGATCATTTTGCGCCGGATTTGTCCTTAAAGTAAAATTGTGGATGCATGACTTGTAGTATATCTGCACTGTGGTATGTGTGCTACTTTTACTTCTTACTTCTACTCTGAGTACTTCTTCCACCACTGCAATTGGGTAAAACATGCCTAAACCCACATAGGTATAATTTACAATAAAATACCCATGCAACCTAGCAAAGTACCACCATATCATAGCAACTATCACATTACATGCACAGGGATTTAATCAAATCAATAAACACAGTTTGGTCGATTGTATACCTGACACTGAACCCCAGAACATCCATATAAATGTCTGAATGACATTTCATAAATTCAGTGGCATTAATAATCCTGAAGAGGGCAGCATTGGCTCACAGTTCCCATCATGCAACGTGTCACTGAGGCCTGAACTGAGCATTAAGCGGACTACGATCAGGTTCAGCAGTGGGTGTTTTATTCTGGGCTTCTGAGGGATAAAGGCTGTGAAATGTTACCTTCAGAAGCTATTCCTGTGCACGTTTGCACTGCTGTGAATTTGTAAAAAAAAATGAAGGGATTATTTGTGCACTAACAAATAACACTTCACATTTAAAATATCGGGGTTATTCAGGTGAATAGCGACATTACTTTCCTACGGTCCTGCCTTTCCTTTTCTTGTCATTTGTCTGACATTACAGATGATACACAAGAGAATGAAGCATGAGTAAGTAAAGACAGAATGAGTCTTTTCATGTAAGGATGGGAGATAAAGGCAAGAAAGGAGAATGGATGGCAAGAAAGCGTCATAACTCCCCCTCTCAGAAACGCAGTGAGAGACGAAATTACCCCATGGAAGTTAATGAAGTCTCACAAGTTGATGAGGGGAAAATTGCGGCGAAGAGGGGTCAGTGCTTTCTCTTTAGCCTTTCCCTCTTCCACGGAAAATGACTGCGGTCAAGATCCATACTTTTAGAGGACGCCAAGCACTCCAGTGCAGAGATGGAGTGAGAGAGATGGGGGAGGGGTAGATTAATGGTATTAAGTGGTGGCACTTGGCAATGCGGTAACATATCGTCTATGTTCTCTATTCCACACTGATAGTTTCATAGACCTTGGCTTTACACATTGACTTTTAGCTGTGATTTACAGGATTCAAATAATCTGGGTGGCTTTTCATCATCGCAAGACCTGCGAGCATCTTTAGTACGGAGTCACATCAGCGCCAGTTTTATCGGGGGAAAAAAAAAATACAATTGATACCTTCAAACATGGCAGTGTTTCCCTTCTGCACTTTGGATTGCTGGTTATCATGCAAAGCCCAAAAACAAACTTTCTTTCAGAGATCAGTTTATTCCCGGCAACAATTTTCCCTTGGTTTAATGTCACTCCAAATCGAAGAGAAATGTTTGTATTTATGTAGGCTACATGTTGACATTTTGGATGCTTCCCCGCAAACCCCCTTTCTAGATCATTGCTTGAGGAAATGCAGAATTTTATCTGACAGGCACACACAGTAACAGATAGGATCTAATGGCAAATCTCTGTGCCTCTTTTTCTAGTGATTTGAAGTGATTATGTACAATGTTTGACATTTTGATTTTAAGTCTGACATACTGTGATTTTTATGGCCAGTGATAACTATGATTCTTTTCTCAGAATTTCCCTTTACACGCAGGTCTGCACTAACGCAATAAAAAGCTCTGGTACTTGCAATAATGCTTATGTATTCAAATTTAGTTTTTTTATACTAGGATTTGTATCAATTTTAAAGATTTTTTTCATTACTGCGTCCCTCCTTGTAATCTTTATAGACTTCCTATTCTTATCTGTCTTCTTCCACACACATACCCAGGTGCGTCACGCTGTATTTTTCAGGCGACACACACGGCGTCGAAAACCTTGACTTTCTCTCTTTCTCCACGGCACCGGCCTTGTGATCAAGTTGAGCGGGGAGCCGGCGAGAAGTCACTCAAGTCACCCTCGCCTCCCTCTAATGAGCAAAGTGTCTCGTGGAAGCCGAGTCCGAGACAGCATGGGAGCTCCCACACACACAAGTACACACGCACAAAGAGGAACAAATGCGTCACACATGCACACAAACACAAATCTTTGTGGGATGAAATCCAGAGGATCAGGACCAAAGTCCTATCCGCCTTTGAGTAACTTTAAAAGGTCTCCTGGCGTTTTGGATTGAAGAACGAAGAGAAAATTGATGTGTGTGTGTGTGTGTGTGTGTGCGTGTGCGTCTGTATGTGGTGTGTGTGCAGTTTGAGAAGGGAATCGGCTTGTCGGACCAGACAGGGAGCCGTCATCAAAATCTCCCCTGGTCTATCTCAGCCCCTCAGACCTCTACTTAAGACCAAAAGAGGCAAAAAAAAAAAAAAGCGATGGAATGTTAGATAAAGGGGAAAAAAGACAGAGAGACATAAGAAGATGGAAAGTGAGAGGAACAGTAGTGTAGAAACCCCTCAGCGTGTGTGCAGCCTCTCTCCCATCGTGTGGTGCAGCAGGCTGCTTCTCTCAGCCTATTCAAAGCGAGTGTGTGTGAGTGTAGGAGTGTGTGTGTTTCTTCACAGATGTCCTTGAACAGAACCCCCTCGGCTCTGCGGATCCCTGCTGCCACTGGAGAACATTTGACAAGCAGCAGGCTCTTGTTAGAGCGCTGTCAAATTAAAGGTGTGTGTGTGTGTGTGGGTGTGTGTAGGTCTGAGAAAGTGTGTGTGTGTGTGTGTGTGTGCGAATGTGTGTGTGTTTCAGAAGCTCTATTCAGAGCCCTGTCAAATTAAAACTACCAAACAAACTGTGTGTGTCACACAGACAGGCCAAGTCGCATGTATGATGGCAGTGGTAGGCCTTGGGCTGCTTTGTCTGTGTTTGTTTGTTTGTGTTCTCTCTGTGTGTGTGTGTGTGTGTGTGTGTGTGTGTGTGTGTGTGTGTGTGTGTGTGTGTGTGTGTGTGTGTGTGTGTGTGTGTGTGTGTGTGTGTGTGTGTGTGTGTGTGTGTGTGTGTGTGTGTGTGTGTGAGAGAGAGAAAACGAGACTTGGATTTTGTGGCATGCACCTTTTTTACATGCATCTTTTACTTGGTTGTAATAAACACACACACATTGGTGTTGAGAAAGAATCTAATGAGGTGTGTATAGTGTCACTCTCACACACACATATACACGCACGCACACAAACACACAGACCAGCCTGAGCACACTGCAAACTTATATTTCCATTCAGATGATGTTACATGATTATACAGGAGTTTGAAGGTCTACAAATCCAGCAGCTCTTGAAAAATAAGCTATTCAGTTTTTTCACCATTTAAAACGAATACTTAACAATCAGTGATTATTATTATAGTTTACATATATGTTTTTTATGTTAGCCAGGAATTAATACAACATCAATTTGTACCTGTATTCACAAAAAATGGTATCAAAGCAACAAAATGACAAATCATTTCCTGGTAAAACACTGAGGTGGGTGAGATAATATAATGACATCAGATGATATATGATCATTAAAACAGAAAAAGAAAGCTGTAGGTCTCCTGCAGGGAATGTGGACAGAAACAGATGTAAATACAGGCAACCTTTATGTCAGGACTGTATCATTTACAGGATGTCCTACTGTGTGTGTGTGTGTGTGTGTGTGTGTTTGTGTGTGTGTGTGTGTGTGTGTGTGTGTGTGTGTGTGTGTGTGTGTGTGTGTGTGTGTGTGTGTGTGTGTGTGTGTGTGTGTGTGTGTGTGTGTGTGTGTGTGTTATCACTGTTTGTACACTCACAAGGACTAAATATACTTACGATACTGAAACAAAATTAGAAAAATCCTTAAGTGAGTACAATTTGCAGGTAATCTGTTAATTAAGAATTTAGGTTTAGCATTTAAATTGGAATTATTAGGCAGGCAGAGTAGAGCAGTGCTAATCCAAGCAATGGTGTTCCGAGCTAATCAAGAGGTGATTATGTTTTTATTTTGTTTAGATCTGACTCTAATCTTTGCCTTTTTTATTTCTTGTGGTTTAGTGGTTAACTTGACCTCTAAGTAAAAAATATTAACATAAAGCAAGTGGGGGAAAATCACTCTTTCGTTGGACGTACAGAAAGCGGGCAGATGCAGATACAGACAAAAGTCAATCTTGGAGAACATAGAAAATTGAAAGCATTCAGCTCCCACCTTGACAAACACAGTGAGCCTATTAGCTTAGCATCAACTGGAAGCACGGGAAAACAGCTAGCCTGGCCCCAGCCAAGAAGGCTCGTAGCTCCCCGTAAAAGCCACAGCTTGTAGTTTTTACATTTCGGTTTTTGTACTGATTAAACAAACAAGATAGGCCTATGTTGTGTTCATGTGCTTTAGAGGTACAGAGTTTTTGTCACCTTTGGACAGCAGGCTAGCTGTTTCCCAGTGTTGCTGTCTTTATGGTAAACTAAGATAAGTACCTGCGGGGCGGCCTCTAGCTCACCCAGTAAGAGCGTTCGCCCCATGTTGGCTGAGTCCTGCAGCGGCGCAGGTTCGAAGCCGACCTGCTGTCCTTTGCTGCATGTCATCCCCCATCTCTCTTCCCCTTTCCTGTCTATCCACTGTGCCTCTATAATAAAGGGAAAAGCCCCAAAAAAATCTTAAAAAGATAAGTGCCTGCTAGCTCTAGTGTCATATTTAGTGTACAGATATAAGACTGGTATTGGTATTTTCATCTAACTTCTGTCAAGGAAATAATGTATTTCCCAAAATGTCAAACTATTCTTTTTATGGTTCCAAGCCAAACCGGTTGGAAGGGTGAGGGGGCTAGAATTAGGATTAGGCAACACGGTCTCATGGCAGTTCGTGAAATGGTCACGTTATTTTAATTACTGATTCTTGTTCATGCTGAAGTTTTTCTCGTTTTTTTTCGTGGTGGCCAGCACAAAATGGTCTATATGGAGATTGCGGGGGAGGACGCCTCACACGCTGGGAGACAGCCACGGGGGACGTGCAGCGATTACGGGATGGCGGAAGTTGGGTTAAGGAAAAAAACAACGGGGAAAGGAGGCCGGGAGACGGCCACAGGTAACGCGCGACAATAACGGGACGGTTAATGGGGAAACAAAACGCCACACGAGGGACGCGATCCCCGGTCTCCGGGGTGAAAGTCCTGAATTGTTTGACCCATCCACCACCCCAACCGACCTCCTTACGCGGATTTTCGGCATTTCATACTACTCGCTACCGTAGTCCTGCTGTGACCACGGCATATGCTTCCCATTTAAATACATTAGTTTACATTTTCGTGCTGGCCACCACGAAAAAAACGACAAAAACGTCCCCGTGAACACGTATCAATAGATTAAATAATGTGACCATTTCACGAACTGCCATGAGACTGGGTTGGATTAGGAGTAAGGTTGAACCTACCAATGTAATGGAGGGTTAAATTTAAGAAAAAGGATACTCATTTGAAATAGTATTACCAGTATGTGTGTGTATGTGAGCTTACCCAAGTGTGTATGTGTGTATATTGTAGTGTCCGTGCACTACAGAGGCTGTGTTGGTGTTTTAACTTTGCCTCCATTAGCAAAATGTTATGATTTATGCAGTGGCTGGCAGAGTAATATCTTTAGAAGTTTTTTTTTTTTCCTTTATCTTGTAGCTGGGAAGCCGATTCATCTTAAAGAGTGATGAGGGGAGGTTGCTCTCTATGCAAAACGCATTAAAGCTAAATGAGGAGTATATTACTCAAATCTGGCTGATAATCCGTTAGCTAAAGACCCCTGGCCGCTAACTAAGCAGATTAAGATATGTCATTGCCACTGCGACCAGGATGACAATAGTACACTACTTATGTTCACACCCACACACACACACACACACACACACACACACACACACACACACACACAGTAACACATCACTCTATTGTATATATCCACACTTCTGCTTGGCATTCTGCGCACACAGTCTCACATATGCACATAATGTTGGTCAGTTCATCCCATACTTTCTCACACTCTTAGCAAACACACACACACACACACACACACATACACACACACCACTTATCTACATACAGTGTCTTCTTGCCAACTCACTTCATAGAATTAATTCTCTCCTCTCCGCCCACTCTGTTGTGCTGTTTGCGTGCGTGCGTGCATGTGTAAGTGTGCGTATGAGAGGAATGCACAGGGGACTCATGAGGAGGCAGTGTTTGTATGAACATGGACAATTCATCATGGCTTGATTAACATACAAGAGTTTTCTTTTTTTTCTCTCCCTATCTCCCCCCCCCCTCTCTCTTTTTTTTTCTCCTCTCTCTCTTTCTCTGTGCTTTCGTCCTGTGGTGATAATTACAAATAATTTATTCCTACTGCTAAATTAACAGAAATGCTTTGCACAGAGTCCTGAAAATACAGGAAATATTTTGAATAGGTAAGAGTGAAACTCAGTCAGTTGATCTTGCTGTAATTACGCAACAAAAAAAACAACAAGTAATCATCATCACACATGTGAAGTGAACATGATATTGACATTTTTTTAAATGTACTAAACTTCCGATGCTCACACAAATATTAGCAGTTAAAACAACACTGACTACATCAAACAAGGCCTTAATTGTCATTTATTTTAAGTTTTAATCCTTAACATTTCAGTCCTAGTTGATTTGGCATTAGTACTACAGCAAACACTCTTTGAGTCGCTACTTTGTCAGAAATACAACAGAGGAGCAACTGCTTACTGTTAATGCAAATCTTCTGTTGGCCTTAGCGGTAACTTAATACAGCTCTGATACGGAGCAGTACACAGTGAGGCTAATCTCAATGAGATACAATTGTGCTGGATTACATGCATGCATTGTTTCCTGTGAATCTCTTGTACCCAGGTAGGCGATCTGAATCCAGTGCAGACTCCGCCACTACCAATAAAAACTACTATAGAGGTAATTACTGAATGTAAACATTAAATTGCTGTTGAAGAAAAAATGCAGGTCCATAAATAATATTTCAAGAATGTCTTAATGGTTATTGAAGCCGGAAAACCCTGATATTAGGTGTAAGCGTGTCCTGGTGGCCTCAGGATTTAGGATGCTGACCACGTAATTGCAGCACGCCTGGTTCAACTCTAGCCAGTGACATATCATCCCCCCCTTCTCATCTAATGTCCATGTTCCATAAAAATGATATTATTTTAACTCAATGTATACTGAATCTTTTGGAGTCTTTTAGAATGTGACTGTGCCAATCAGTATGCCCTTTTCTTTTTGAATGCTTATGCTTATGCATGCACCAGCAGCCACCGGTGTTGGCATCCCAGATAAGTAATTCAGGGCAGAATGTGCCCAGTGTTGTACACATTGTGACTCAGTTAAGAGGCGGTGTGGAGGCCAGCTGCAGACTGTAGATGGCCCAGGGCAGACATCAGTGTCCACATCACTCCAGACCTTGGAAGCTGGTTGACCTGTGCCGGGCCTGTCTTGTTTCCAACGACCGTTTGTTACTAATTAATGGACTGGAGCCCATTCTCCAGCACTGAGTGCAACACAAACCACATGCATTAAACATGACCATGCCTCCCTCTGCTGCCAGAGCTGGGAAGACAGAAAGATGGAGGGAGAGAGGGAGAGAGAGAGAGAGAGAGAGAGAGAGAGAGAGAGAGAGAGAGAGAGAGAGATGCGACAACAGAGAACAACATGCACCTGTAACACTTCAGATGACTTAAAAAAAATACACATATAAGAACAAACGTACCTACATTGCATAATCTGAAATATGTTAGCACTGTACAACACTTCAATTGAAGTGTCAGGAGAATTGTAATATGTTTGGAACTAATATCAGGAAGATATTTAGGTCACAATTTCAACATAAATGCAACCTTTTCTTTCAAGTTGTCGGTTATTTGCCTTGTGGAGACGACTTCTCGCCTTTATAAAACAACTATAGTATTCAGATTAGCTAGCATGTAGACATCTAGGGTTGAGGCCATTCAGAAGATTGGATTTGCCCTTTAAGACTGTAAGCGTCCTCGGTGGCCATCATCACACACGCACAAAGACACACAAAACGAAACACAGACACACACACCCACACATACACACACACGCCCACAAACTGTAACACACGTTAATGCATAAATTGCCATTATTTGAGCTGCCGCCGGTGACAGAAGCGCCCCCACCAAGATCACCTCAGCTGACAAAAGTTAATTTGCACTAATGATGTTTTACTCCTCTCATTACCTTAAATCATCTCCTTCCCTTCCCTTCCCCTCCCCTCCCTCCCTTCACTGCAGAGAGGGAGGGAGGGATGCAAATAGAAAGGTGCAGAAAGAGAACCAAAGAGCCAAAGTGGAATAAGTGAGACACAGTGAGATACTCAGCGGCCGAGAGAGCAGTAAGCAGTTTGTAATTGTTATTGTTCTGGATGAATTACTGTTCGTTGGTGCTGCTCTAAACAGCTCTCTCTCCACTCGCTGTTAAATATTTAACACCATCGTATAATTATCAAAGCTACTCAAGTTAATTTTTGATGGAAGGCATGTGCACTTTCAAGTGTTTTTACTGTACAGCCCGCCGCAGCCTTGTATTTATGTTGTAGCCTTAAGTGGTGGACTTTGTAATGATAACAGAGTCTTAGCCTAACAAGTGTAGAGTGTTTAATGTGTAAATTAGTTTTTTTTTATAATGCAAGTTTGTGTATTATAGTTTTATGACTTAGGTTAATGAGCATTTTGTTGGGTTTTTGTCAAATTTTTTCAGCCTCACAGCTTCCATTCATGCTTTAGCTGTGCGTGTGTCTATGGACTACTTGTTTGCCATCTCCGTTATTTGTTCTGTTGTTCTTTTAGGGTGCAACTTACACCTTTATCATGTTTATTCGTAGAGTTTGGTGACCTGTCACAGTTTCCAGCATCACTTTGTCCAATTCATACCTAAGAAGAGGCCTAATCAGCCAGAATAATTGAAAATACCGGTAAAGGTCTGCAAGGTGCAAGGCCTTTAAAGGTCCCATGGCATGAAAATTTCACTTTATGAGTTTTTTTAACATTAATATGCGTTCCCCCAGCCTGCCTATGGTCCCCAATTGGCTTGAAATGGTGATAGGTGTAAACCGAGCCCTGGGTATCCTGCTCTGCCTTTGAGAAAATGAAAGCTCAGATGGGCCGTTCTGGAATCTTGCTTGTTATTAGGTCAATATTTGCAGCATGGTGGCCCAATGGTTAGCACTGTGGCCTCACAGCAAGAAGGTTCTGGGTTCGAATCCAGGTCGTTCCGGGCCTTTCTGTGTGGAGTTTGCATGTTCTCCCCATGTTTGCGTGGGTTTTCTCCAGGTGCTCCGGTTTCCCCCACCATCAAAAACATGTACTAGGTTACTAGGTTCTCCAGTCAGTGCCCTTGATCAAGGTACTGGCTCAGATCTGGAGTTGGTCCCCGGGCACTGTGATTGGCTGCTCACTGCAGTGACAAATAAAATAAAATTCTTTACAACTGAGTTGTAAAGAATCATATAACAAGCAAGGTTACCTCCCCTTTCTCTGCTTTGCCCGCCCAGAGAATTTGGCCCACCATGAGAGAGAGACATCATGGCTTTCAAACGAGCAAAGTAGCAGTTGGTCAAGGTGGTCAAGGCCACCCTCCACCTTGCCCCTCCCTCTCTCCTCCTCAATAGCTACAGACACAGAAATGGCACATACTAAGGAAAGCTCATTGTGGGACTGGCTCTAGTGGCTGTAATTCTGCACCAAGGCTGAATTTCGGGAAAGAGACTTCAGATACAGTATTAGGGGACCACTAAGGTCTATATAAAAGCATCCAAATAGCACCATGTCGTGGGACCTTTAAGGGATTTTTCCCACCTGAAAGTCAGAAACCAAGGTTCATGTTTTTGTTCAATTTTATTCATTTGATCCGGGTAGTTTTGGTTTCATATTGCAATTATGCATGTGCATTAAAGAACTGCACATGACATAGTTTGTACTTACGTCCTGTCCTCATCGCCTACGTGAGCCGTGTCTCCCGATACTTGTAGTTGATTGGTTTATAGATGGGCTCTCCCGTCCTCTCGTATCCACTCTCTCTTATCCTCTCAGAAAATAATTCAAAAGTGTCTGAGATTTTGTGAGTTTTTAATCCAACTGACTCTTTATAAAGCCGTCAGACCAAATGTAAAAATGTCTTCTCCTCTCCCTGTGTGCTACCGCAGCGCATTCTGTCGTGTTGTTTTTCCTTTTTGCCACTTGTCACTGTTAACCACTCCTGAGGAAGGGAGCCATACATTATGGCGCCATCGTTAATGTTATTAGCTGCACTTGTGCTTTTCCTGCTATGACAAGTCCAAACTTAGGTGAAAAAGGTCTGTTGTGTTTGTTACTAAATATGACTAAGTACTGTATTTACACAGGAAAAAATTACATTTTTCACTGCAGACATTTCGACTTGTCAAAGCAACAAAAGCACTGGTGGAACTAATAACATAATGATGGCTCAGTTCCAATAAGAACTGAAAAAGTTCTATTATTATGCTTCATCAATGAGTCTAGACATTTGTATCCCACAATGCAAAGCTGAACAGAAAGAGGAGCCCATGTATGAAAAAAAGTGTTGTAATAGTCCTTTTCCACAGAAGACATTTTGACATGCCACAAAAGGAAAAAGGCACAGTGTGAATAAGTTTCGGTGTCCTGGTTAATGCTGGCTCACTATCACACTGTCTTGGCTTACTGGGACACTTGAATGGAACAGAACCATTGTTAATGTTATTAGTAATACCTGTGCTTTTCCTACTATGACAAGTCAAAATGTCTGCTGTGAAAACTGGTAGAGTTGACCGTTTTAAGCATAAGATTAGGTACACTCTCAATTACATGTTTCTCCTTTTCACACAAAAGTTGCAAAAACAGCCGTAGGTTCACAAAGTCCAATGCAATTTATTATAAATGTGTCTCCGCCACTAGATAACATCACAAATGACAATCTTGGCTCTTTCTAGTCACGTGCTCAGATAGAAAGTTAGTCGATATTGATAAAAGAGTCCCGGATCACAGGAATCACATACGTAAACTGTGTGGACTTCACCTTTACTGTAAAGCATCGCTCCCCAGAGTTTGCAGACAATGTTCTCCAGACAAAGTTATGTGCCAGCGACCCTTCCCTCACATCAACTCTGAAACCTCGCAGTCATTAGCAGCCGATTGATGAGGGAAATGGTATTAGTCTGAAAACATTTGCAGCTCATCCAGAGAAGGGGCCATTTTTACAATTGGTTTAGGGGTTATGAATGTGTGCATGTTCTGTTTGAAATAGGCAATGTTCATTTTTTATCTGTAATTGTTTCTGGAGGAGGCTTTTAGTGAGAGATGAGTTAAGATTCTATTAGAATCCACTGCTCGCCTTCTTTCTTTCTTTCTTTCTTTCTTTCTTTCTTTCTTTCTTTCTTTCTTTCTTTCTTTCTTTCTTCCTTTCTTTCTTTCTTTCTTCATTTTAGAGATACAAAACTCATTATTGCTGAAATTATGAACGGTAAAGTGGATGAAGTTTGGGGGTGACCACAATGCCACACATTGCCACAATGTATACCAAGGGTGAGAATGTTGCTTTTACAGCCACAGTTAAATGAGCGATTGGGCACGAGGGTAACGATTTAAAGGATAACGGTCGTCTTTGGTAACGTCCGCCGCCATCTGCAGCCTTTGATGATACCCACAGTGCGTAAAAAGGCCTTGAAGACGTTTTCTCTTTGTTGTCTGCACATATCAGTTTCATCTCCATCATCATTCGGTTAGTAGCCAGGAGCACGTCTGATGTCAACCTGAATACGGCAGCCTTTCTGTCCGTTAGTGACACAAACATGTATTCAGTAGCACGCGCGCACACATACACACACACACACACACACACACACACACACACACACACACACACACACACGTAGGGAGCGTGTCATGTGAGTGATGATCATTCGGTATGAAGGGGTGAGGGATCAGGAAGTGGCTTGCGTGATGGATCAAAGGGTTACATGACAACCAGGTGAGGACTTCCTGGTTGACGGGAACATTCCTCAAATGGACAGCACGACGTATCAAAGATGGTGTACGTGTTTGTGTGTGTGTGTGTGTGTGTGTGTGTGTGAGAGAGAGAGAGAGAGAGAGAGAGAGAGGAAGAGAGAAATAGAAAGAGATCAGGCCCTGAAATAGACAGCATCCAGTATCCGGGATGATGTGTTTTCTTCATCTCCGGTCATTCTGTCTGTCTCTGTCTTTATCTTCATCACTCGTCTCTGATCTCTCCCTGTGTCTTTCTTGCATACACATGCATGCAAGTACAAACACTCGTGTCAAAGTGAATGTGGGACTTTCTTCTCTCCATGAATGTAATATCTTTATGGTTTAGCTAGAATATTATACCTGAAGTCAAATGCAGTTTGTTGTTAATGTTTGAGAATTACTCTAAGAATCAGTTGCAAAAAGCTGGAACAAAAAAAAAAACAGAGATAAACAATCACATTGATTTGGATTATGATCCAAGGCTTACCTTAATGGTTTATGAGTTGTCACATTTATTAATATTCAATAATGCACTTATTAATACTTTAATGCTGTATAGAGCACATAGAAGACATTATTAAAGACACATTTTGGACAGACTTTGGCACTTAATTAATGACTTGGTGAGCGTTCAGATAAATAAAAATAAAAAAGAAAGGAAAGCAATGAAATAAAATATTATTAAATATATTATATTAATATTGACCCCGTTCATTAGAAAGGTTATCAGAAGCCAAAACACTGCACAGGGTTTTATTATATTATGGTGAAGGACTTTACTGCGTTTAAAGATTTTTAAAGTGGCAATCCTTCTATGTTTTGAAGCAACAATAGCAAGATAAACATGAGAAACACATTGTTCACATTACAAAATAATCTACCAGGAATGTGTGCTTGCACGAATTTGATTGGCCAACGCAGTGCCATGCCACATTACGTCACATTGCGTTCTTGTTTTTGCCAGAGCCCATTCAAATGAATAAGGGGGCTGCATTCTTTCACACAGGGCTAATGTCGGTCTGAACATGAACTTAAAGGGATTTTTCACAACCTGCCAACCCAAAATTTGTTACTACAAATGGCTTAGTGATAATCTATAAAGCCTTAATAAATGATTCATTAACCATTAAAAAGCCATTAGTTACAAAGTCTAATCCCTTTTAAAAGTGTGCCTGGTGTGTTCAGACAGAGAATGAAGTGTATTTTAGATGTGTTGCGATTGTATATCAAATCAATGGAAAGAGGTCTGCACGGGGTTGCAAATATTTCAAGTTCAGCGGGAAATTTGCGTTAAAATTCCAAACCTTATGAATCTATTTCCTAAACGTACAGGGGCAAAAGAGGGTGGACCACAAAGATGATTTTGTGGAGAGTTTTTATTTACTTTTTCATTAAATTTCACCTGTAAGGAACATCAGGGAAATGATGTTTGAGACTAAACGAAGATGGTGCACAACAGTAATACAACAATAACAGAAATTATTTGGCTGAAACAAGTGTCATGCTTTGGTTCTCCTCTCACCTAATAAATGTTTTCCCTGTCAGGTTTGCTTCCATCAGATGTTCTTGATAACGTAAAAAAAAAAAAAATGGCACCTATGATTGATCTGTTATACTCTACACAGAGACGAGTGAAAGAATGCCGGGACACGCAACAGAAAGCAAGAGGTGAAAGAAAGCTCACTGGGTTGCAAATGCACTATTTATATAACATAATGCAACCCCCCAGTTGTTATTCATAGTGAAGACTTTCTTTCTCCTTTTGAGGGAGAGCGCGGCCTGGTAGCCCATCTCCATGTATCACCATGGCCAGAGCCCCGCGGCCTTTGGGAGGGTATAGAATCACACGGACCAAACATAATAAAGGTAATTTACTGCCAAGGCAAATTCCATAGCTCTGGGCCTCCACCCCATGTTAAACAGCCTGCTGACCTTTAGCGTCTGATTTCATAAAGAGGGACACAATCCGATTAGGCCTGGACAGGAAAGGTCAAATGCACTGGCAGTTGTGGCGGGAATGTCGCCGCTAGCTGGCTGGAGACATCCAGAATGGACGCACGGATGTGTGGACTGCAGCCCTGTGTGTGACATGCGCGTGAGTGCGCATGTGAGAAGAGGGTAGAGGCTGGCTGTCTGTGAGGGTGGGTGGCAGAGGTGGGGGTAGCAGCAGCAGTTAGCCTCTGTGGCCTCTGGAGCCGTTAGCAGAAAGGGCAGCATATCTGACATGGGTGGCGTGCTCCCTCTTTATGTCCCAGTAACCACACACACACACACACACACACACACACACACACACACACACACACACACACACACAAACACAAAAACACATACACAGCAGGTGCTTTACCTGATAGCATCTTCAACTCTTTTGAGCCTTGAAGTGCAACACTGTTTTGGGTGAAGTGCGTGTTGATTTCTGTCCTTTTTTGTCCTGTTTTCTTTTGGATAGTGGGTTGATGTGAATGTCATGTCACATTGTGAAAGTGCAGTGTTCACTGATTGCTTGAACCTCTTTCTGACAAGCTTTGTTGCTTATCTCTAAAGCTGATCAGGCCTTTGTTGTCCATTTTAACCTGAATCTACCTGAAATGTTAGTCCCGTTTTCATTTTGAATTTAAAAATGAAGCTTCAAAATGTCTTCAATTAAAGGATAATACCCCTTTTTTTCCCCAATAGACACTCTTCTCTTCTCATCATTTCTATCAGTTATGATAAGACTGTATCTGGGAACACAGCGCCATTGCAGTAACAAAGTCAGATGGGCAAGATGAGATGAGAAGAACGTTCGCACAGGTTGTAAACAAGCCAACAGTTTAGCCAGATTATGAAAACCACTTTAGTTTAAGGTGAAACCTAAAAGTGAGCACACCCACAATGTTGATAATAATCCCCCATTGTGACATTACAAAAACTGTGTGAAAACAAGTACAAAACGTTAAAGTCAAATCAGGAAGACAAACTGTTGTTGATTTTGTTTTCCAATTAAATTTGGCTCACACCTGTCTGATCATCCGTCTGCTTGTGTTTCTTGCTACATCTGACTTCTATTTAACAATTTAGTTGCCAGATCTAACCAGTTCACAGTACAAAGTTATCATAACCAGTGTTGTGCAGTAACAGATTACTTTACTTTGTGTTACAATTATGTGATTACTTTTTCCCCCAGTAACGATTAGTGTAAGGATTTTGTGATAACATTACAATGACCAATTCCAGTGACTTTTGAAAGTTGGATTCTTCGATGTCTTACCAGGAGTTAGATGGGAGGATAATATGGGTTTCATGTCTATGTGTTTAGTGGTCTATAGCCACGACCTTCCACTTCCGGGTTGCTCCGTTGCCGCTGGAAATTCCGCCGTTTGTCCTTCTTTTCGGCCAGATGTCCATTACCTTACGCTGTATTTGTGTTGGAATTTTAAGCTCCGGTGGATTTATGAGGAGTTTTCTGTTGCACGACTAAAACACCAAACAAGTTCCTTCCCGATGCTATTTTGCAGCGCCACCGTGGCTCCATCCGGCGCTTGGCGCCGCCCATAACAATTGTGATTGGTTTAAAGACATGCCAATAAACCCGAGCACATTTCTCTCCCACCCAGGAATGCTGTGTGGACTAGCAAGACCCTCCTCCACAGCGCTGTGGAGGAAGGTCTGGTAATGCGAGTCTGTGCTTGGTAAAGACACTTGGACACGTTAGCTTGGCACAGTGGCTGAAAAGTGGAGGTAGCTGGCTTGCTAACATTAGCCACCAATAAGTCGACATTCAGATTTTGTTCAGAGTTTGTGGGTGTTTGAACCACACTGCGAGGACATGACTTTTGTGCCGTGTGCAGTCACCGTGGTTAACGTTTGTTGGTTAGGCTTCCAGATTTAATGAATTTGCAAATATTTGCACTGAATGTTTAAATGTTCCATATCACACTTGCATACTGGACCATGATTGGCTTATAGTTGTGATGTCACAAATCCCACTAGCACATAGATGTCTTAAACTGAGATTTAAGGTGAGCTCAGAGACAGTAATATTGTTTCGTAACTTAAATTACGTACGTAAGTTAAGTATGCTACTACCTAAGTTAACTTAAACGACTGAAATACTTTTTGTGTTCACACGGGACCCCAACTAGCGCTCTCCTGGGTGAGAGTCCTGTGTTTGTTTGACCCATCCATCCACATCGACCTCCTCTCTACACAGACTTTGTCTAATTTATACTACGTTGCCTCCTTTGCTCCAGTCATAATTACTACGCCCACTAGAGGTCGCCGCCTAACTGTCAAACGTAAATATGGGTATTAATCTGCTTGCACAGACGACCTATACAGCCGTTTTCTTTGGTCTGAATAAAAAGCCTTGATAAAAAGATTGGGCCTCATTCATGAAACATTTGTATTTGTATTTACAGCTCTGGATGGTCAGTGAATACTCCACACCGTAGGCTGGCTGCCTGTTATAAACCACGATGCCCCGTGCTTCAGTAATCCAAAAATCTCAGCTTTGTCCAATTATCTGGCAATGAAGAAACAGAGGGCTGGTATATTTCTTTATTTCAAGTAATGCAGGAAGACAACATAAAAGAAGACAACTGAACTAGATATCAGTCTCATACTTGTAATGTGCAATATGGATGTGAATTTTCATGGATGATACTGTGCTCACATTCCTGTATATTTTTAATGATAAGTGTGTGTGTGTGTGTGTGTGTGTGTGTGTGTGTGTGTGTGTGTGTGTGTGTGTGTGTGTGTGTGTGTGTGTGTGTGTGTGTGTGTGTGTGTGTGTGTGTGTGTGTGTGTGTGTCAGCACAGGTAGTTTGTCTCCCCTGTGGATGTTCTTGGTAGCAGAGCTGTCGTCTGTTTTATGAGGTGCCCATTAAGGAGCTCACATGGATAATGCTGATTGCATGGGGTGCTGCCAGGATGTCTGTAGTGTGTGTGTGTGTGTGTGCTGTATGCATGTGCGTGCTCAGCAGGCCGAGGTTAAATGTGTTTGTGTCTGTGCATGCATACACTATACAGTAGCTATATTTGTGTATAAATCTAAGTGTGTGTTTGCATATTTGTGTGTAAATGTATCGCAGGATACGTGAACAAATTTGCTAGTGTATGTGTGTGCTGTATGTGAATGTACATAGTCGGTGTGTCTTGCAAGTGTGTGTGTGTGTGTGTGTATGTGTGTGTGCGTGCGTGTGTGTGTGTGTGCGTGTGTGTTTGTGTGTGTCATGGTTAATGTTGATTGTGTCGGGGCACAGCGAGGTGCTGACAGTGCCGCGTCTGCTGAATGACGGAGATGATGTTAACAAGCACAGGGAGGCGGTCACCACCCCCCTGTTTACAATATGGGGGTGCTAAAGCTGTCGAGACCATAACTACCGCACACTGCTCAGTGTGTGTGTGTGTGTGTGTGTGTGTCTGCACTAATACCTCCTTGTCCTCCACCTCTTTGTTGTCACACTCCTCATATCCAGATCGCTGCAGAGCGGCTTGCCTGGCACTCCAGCTGAGAGAGACGGAGAAAGAGAAAGACAGAGAGAGAGACCTTTCAGTAAAGAAGCCTATACGCCTACATCCTGGAGGAATAGACCAATAACAAGACACAGAGGAACACAGATGAGTGCACAGTAGCATTGATAATTAGAGCTAAGATTGGTTGTGTGTGTGTGTGTGTGTGTGTGTGTGTGTCAGGGAAGCCACAGAGTATCTCAGATATAGGGCTGCAAATTATGATTATTCTCATTATTTGATTAACTACACTTACTTACTACTACTTATTTGAACAACTAATCAATTATCTTTAAAAAAACTAGTGAAAAAAAAACAGTGAAACAATACTAATACAGTTTCCCAGAACCGAAGTTGATATCTCCAAATTAATTGGTTTTGTCTGACCAGTAGATTAATTTTACTTTAAAAATCCAGGTTTAGTAACAATAAGTCATTATTTATTGGGAAGGGGGGCTTAAAGCACATAAAGGAAATACAGATGGTTTGGTTCTAGTTACTTTGATTTTAACATCTGCATGCAGTGCACATGTGGCTTCAGCATTGAACACGGTGTAATCCATCCATCCATCCATCCATCCATCCATCCATCCAATTGAGCATGCATCAAATTTTACTCAACATAACTAAAAAAAGAAAGAAATATTTGAGAATGAGGCCCACCCTCTCTGTGTTTAATCCCTCTGCAAACTGAACCAGCAGTGACAAATCTACAGGGAGAGATTTGTTCTGACACCTAGCACACAGTTAAAATATCAGACAGCTCTGAATTGTTGGAGCCCTGATCCAAAATGTATGCAGCTGTGACATATTTCTCACAGCCCATTATGGCATAAAATATGTGTTTACGTCAGTGTTCAAAGACTTATGGATGGAAACAAATCTTTGTCTGTTTGCACGGAAAACTTATGCCATCCGTCAAGAATGCCCACATCCAGCAGCCACAAGACCTTATGTTAATATGGAGGCTAAGAGACTTTTGCTACAGAGGTTCCATTGCTTTGGTTGCATTTCAGCATCCTGTAACACACAATAATATTACTAGATTCAAGTGAAGAAACTATGAGATGGGATACAAAATGTTTGGACATACCTGTTTGCATACGGGTTGTTTTCAGTACAGAAAGTAGATACTTTTTCATCAAAGTCTGGCTTACTCAACTCCCCCACTTCCATTTATCAAAATATTAGCATAATGGCCTGCATCTCCAGTCACTTGTTATTCTAGCTCATCTCTCAGCTTTTTGGAATTCAATAGTTGTTACTTGGTGTGAAAAAGCAAGATACAAGGCCCTTAATGGGTACAAGTTAAAAGCTTGGCTCTTGTAGAGCACCAGAAGTTAAAAGCTTACACAGAGTTATCATAATAGGCCACCCTCAACGTCAGCCAAGTCGTCTTTTTGAAGCGAGCCTAATTTCCCATGATGATGATGATGATCAGCCGGACAACATGCTCAGAAACAATTAGCGCTGGCCGCTGAAGTGGACACTTTCCCCCAGCAAGGCATCGAGGGCCAGGGCATAAATAAGTCCCCTTGTCAGCCATTGCCAAGCGACAGCTAATGACTCTCATTAATATGCAAAATAGCAGCCATTTTTCTCTCCTTCTGTGTGTGTGTGTGGTTCCTCATTTTGTGCACTTGGTCGATCCAGTGCAAAGTGACCAGCTCAAGAATATTTCTAATTGCAAGTCAATTATGTCATTGAGCCCGTTTAGATGTTCATTTGTATGCAAATTTAGAGGCTGCTGGGAGAGGAGAGGGGAGCTGGCATCAGACAACATGGAGGGCAGAAATACTCACTGAACCATGACCCACACAGAGAGCGGCATGACATGATTCATCATTATTTTGGGTGTGCAAATACTGTCAGGTTAGAGATTTGGGTTGCAGAGAGAAATATGCTTATTTTTTTATTCTTGCCTACAAATAGATGAGAAGACCAACACCAATATCATGTCTGTATGCTAAATATGAAGCTACAGCTAGCAGCATATTAGCTTAGCTCTACATAAAGATGGGAAGCAGAAGGAAACAGCTTAGCCTGGCTCTGTCCATATGCGTGGACAGTATGAACAGAACCACATGTGTAAATCAAGGGCCTTTGGAACACAATAGGAGATAAGAATATGAGCATATAGCTGCTTTAGTTTCAGGGTCCTGGTATTGTGCATGCTTGCTCACTTTCACACTGGCATGGCTTACTGGGACGCTTGAAAGGAACAGAGACAATGTCGATATTATTAGTAACACTTGTGATTTTTCTGCTATGACAAGTCAAAATGTATACTGTGAAAAAGGCCCGAATTGTGATGATAAGATGTTTTTTTTTTTTTGCTTGTAGTGTTGCTGGTGTGGATCATTGCAGCTGGAGAGTATTAGTGGACTACAGGTGGACTAAACAGTGACATTCTATTAGGTTCAAATAGAGCTTCAGTTTTTGTGTTGAGCTTATGTATGCTCACGCGTATAGATGGCAACGAACAAAATGTTGCCTAATGATCTTTTTGTTGTTTGTTGTTTGTTGTTGTTATTGTAATGTGACGTTGGAATCTTATCATAATCAAATTAAGAACTTAAACATTAAATATTGAGCATTAAATTAGTACCTGATTAATTAATCATAGTATTGACCTGGTGAATATCGGTTTGTTATTATGCAAATAGTGATGAATAAGAAGCATTTTTCCTCAGCAATGAAGCTCAGAAAGAGGGTAAATTCCCAAGATGAAGTTTCTCCATCTCTTATTTAGCAGTGGACTCGCGGTGTGGAACGGTGAGCTCATCATTTCATCAAGCGATCATCCTGCAGATACGTACCCGTGGTTTAGCAGAGTGGGCCAGTCCCAGTAAATGATTCCCAGATCCATCATCCTGCTGTGATCTGATCTGATCCCCTCTGCTGTTGATTAGATGCTTATTGGAGTGAGGAGCTAAGACATCAATATGAAGAGGGGGAGTAGAGGGTGAGAGGAAGAAAGAAGGAAAGAAGTATGGGAAAAGGGGGAGGGGGGAGGAAAATATCATGACGTTAAGATTGAGGAGGGGGATCTCTATCTACTTGTTTGTCTGCATCTGTAACTGTATCTCTCTCTATGCAAACATGCCACCATATGTATGCACATCTGTGTGTGTGTGTGTGTGTGTGTGTGTGTGTGTGTGTGTGTGTGTGTGTGTGTGTGTGTGTGTGTGTGTGTGCCCACCGTCTCCGCTTCATCAATAGCAGTAGAATATCCTGATGACATTGAGCAGTCACTACAGCAGCCATCAGCAGTTAATGAACGGATGGAGTCCACAGCATTCTCACTAAATTAATTATCACTGTATTGGACTTGACGGTGCAGATTAATAATTGGTTTGTCACACAGATATTTTGAATGATTAATATGGGTATTGATTAAGAAGAGGAGGCAGTGGTGTGTGTGTGTGTGTGTGTGTGTGTGTGTGTGTGTGTGTGTGTGTGTGTGTGTGTGTGTGTGTGTGTGTGTGTGTGTGTGTGTGTGTGTGCGCGCGCACACGTGGGTGGTAGGAAAAGTGCGCACACCAGCAGCGGGCTTCAGGAAGTCAATAGGCGGTCATTGAAGAGACTGATCAGAGCAGTGGTGAGAAAATCACTGCAGCCCAACTTAATCAAAGCTGCGGTTTGTGTCCTGGCACAGATTCCCCCTTCTCTCCATTAGTCTCTTTCTGTTAGTTTGTATAGCATAGATAAAAATGCCATTTTGCATAAGACTTATAGGGCCTTATAGGTGCGTTTAGGGCGTGTCCAAAGCCACTTTTGCTAGTTTGACGGCGGAAAAAAGGGTTCTAAAGGGTTGTCCTTAGTGTCTTCATTAAGTCATAGGTGTGTTTTGGGCGTAACATGCAATAAACCAATCAGAGTGTCATCTCCCATTCTCTTTAAAAGCCAGGCGCGTTTGTAACTGCACCGTTATATTTTTATTTGTAATCTTTTGATTTTTGACACTGCGCTTCCCTGTGTGTGTGTAACAAGCATAGTGTGCGAGCCTAGACACATTTGACTAATTTGCTGTTAAAATAACAATGACATGCTGCGCTATTGACTTTAGAACAGGTTTTTGTTGGTCAATGGCGCGATCACATTCCCACTGCCTCAAGATAGCAACAGGCCAAGAATTCACCTGAACACACCTCCCTGTAAGACCAGCACGCCCATGGGCGCAAAGATGGGCGCAGGTGCATTTGCTATTTAAACGATGTGGGTGCTGGACGGGAAATTGACAACTGCGTCGGTCTTAAACTAGCAAAGACACTTGCGTTGGGCTTTGCGCTGCGCCAGGTGCAAGATAGGGCCCCTAGACTCGTTTTAGTGTTATCTATGTGACGTCTTGGCATGTCTTTCTCTTTCTTTGTGGTGAACATCACTGCTGTATATTTAAAAGGTTGGAATTTTTTTTACTTGGTTAGGTTTAGAAAAGATCGTGGTTTGGGTTAAAAAAAAATTATGTAAGGTTACTTATGTACATAATATGTGTCTCTACGTAAAGATAACAAAAGTAATTTAAAGTAAGTCAAAATAAGTCAATGCTGACTTTTGCTTTTACACGGGACACAAACAGCGGTCTCCTGGGTGAGTCCACCCCGACCTCTTTCCTACACAGAATTTGTTACTCTTTGTAGTATGTCGCCTGACTTCCACCTAGAGGCAGCCCTGCAAGTCCTGGCTCACTATTGCATGGGTTATATACAAAATAAATAGTGCCTTACTTTTCGTAGTACAAACTGTAAATGAGAACATCCTGTCTTGTTGCAAAATGTCGTTAAAACACCATTGCCAATTGTGTGAGAAGCAGCAATTTCATGACATTTGCTCCCTGCATCAACACCGCAACTTTGTGTACTTCTTCTGATTGTATAGCATGTGTGTGTGTGTGTGTGTGTGTGTGTGTGCGTGCGTGCGTGCGTGCATGTTTTGGCCCCATACTGACTCTCAGAGGAGACATCTTGTTGTCTATCCACTGAGCTCAGATTCATTGCTATCGATCAGCCATGTACTGGATATATAGATCCACCAAGTGTATAGATAAGCCATTTATTATGGGAGATCTCGGTCCACATGTATAGATTCGCCATGTAAGTGTATGGATCGACCGCAGGCAGGTTTTCTGCACATTATCTGCATCTGTACTGAACGGCTGATTTATAGAAATTGTTAGTGAAATTTACATTTCCTTCTTTTTTTCTGCCCTCAGGTGTTAGACTATGAACAGAGAGCAGGGAACTTGCACCCATTATATCTATTTGTTGTTAAAGGTGCAAAATGTAATATTGTATGTAATACTGGCAGCTAGCGGTTAAAATAGTTACTGCACTATCAATTCAAAATACTGGAGAGTCATTTCCCCCGCCCCCTCCTGCCCAGACTCGAAGTTCACGGGGGTTGCCAGGCTGAGACCGCAACATTCACAACAATGTTGCTAGACGCTTTTCTCACATAGCCAGACATTACTTCACAGCACAGCAGATGGTAAGCTAAATGCGACTAGTCTCACATAGCCAGACATTACTCCACAGCACAGCAGAGTAGCTAACGTTAGATGCTTGTCTCACATAGCCAGACATTACTTCACAGCACAGCAGAGTAGCTAACGTTAGATGCTAGTCTCACATAGCCAGACATTACTCCACAGCACAGCAGAGTAGCTAACGTTAGATGCTAGTCTCACATAGCCAGACATTACTCCACAGTCTTTTATATATGTCAATGAGCGGAGTAGCTAACGTTAGATGCTGGCTATATTGACAGTCATAAAGCCCGTTACGCGGAGCTCTGTAACCAACTGACAGACACACTTTGTCGGCTTAAAATTACAGTATGAACCGCTAGAAACAACAACAACCTCGCCGTCCTCTCCACACGCCAGTCAGGCACACTTCCTCGGCTTAGAATTACAATACGAAACACTAAAAATACCACTAGCTACCTTGCCGACGGAACACACTTCATTGGCTTAGAATTACGGCAACAATCGCTAAACACACTGCAAACTCACAGTCCTCTCTTCCCGATTTACAGCCCCCTATCGTGGCTTAAAATAACTCACCGTTTGTCGGCTCCAGCCGCTGAACTATACGTTGTAAACAGCCATGGGCTGCTTGCCTGTTCCTCCCGGTAACGTTAGCAGTTAACAGGGTTAGCATGGCGCGTTAGCCAGGACCAGTCGGGATCACTTTACTGGCTGTGTCTCAATTGTTTTTCGCGATAACCAACTCGGGTACTCTAGCTATATAATTCAATGTGAGTACACAAATGTTGAAATGACATAAAATGCCCGTCCCTAGTGGCTGTGCTGCGATAATTAGCCTGAAGCTATGCTGAAATAAGCCAATTCTGCGTCCTTTTGGGATCTAAGCTGTCTCCATCTTTCAAATACATCTCCAATATTTACCAGGGGGTTGTTACGTCTCTGGTCACGCAACTGTTAGAAACATGCTGTTTTCTTTTTTTTAGGTCGGGTAGAATCTATCTCCGTTGATCCTGTTCGTTTGTGTGCTGCTTTCATGGCTGTACTAACGTTACAGCTGTAGCGCGCCGGGTTTACGTTTTTACAGGTATATCTGGCAACCCGGCCTGGCTGTCAAACTGGGCCGTTGATAACAACACACAGATCAAAACATAAACAGAAATTCCGTCACGGAATGTAAATTTCAAAAAGAAAAAATACTGACATTAGCATTGTTGTCAGAAAAGATAGTATTTCAGTTTAACATTCCTTAATATCTGATGAGGCATTGATGTCATTTTTGGATTTATTACAGTACAAATATTACATATTGGACCTTTAACATATCTGTTGGAGGGGACAAAAGCTTGTTAAGTTGTGGATTTCAGATTTAAGGGTTGAATTGATGGAAGGTTTAAAAGATGAGGCTTTTATTCAGATTTTGATAAAACACTATGATAAAGTTTTAAGTAAAGAGTTTTTTTCCTCCCCAAAATCTCAATTTGAACAAATATGACACTTTGAAACGTACAAGCGCCACAAAAAAGATAACAAAATAAAAAGGCATAATGCATTCATATAATCCCAGATGTTTGAATGGATGGATTTACAAGTGTAAAACCAAAATACTTTTATCACAGATGATTGCTATCTCAGAATTGGACTTCAGGAGTTGAAATTATCAGCGCTAAATGCTTCTTAGTCACACACGGATTGAAGTTATCTTTCCTTTTTCTGGGAGGGAGGGGGATTAAAATAATGTCCATTATAGAGTTATCATTATATATCACCATGCCTCCTCCCCCAAAAACACCCTTTAACATTATCCATCAACATTGCTCCCACCTCTTCTCCGTTTTGATTTACACACACACACACACACACAAAACATGTTACTGTGATACATCCATCCAGACGTCACCGGCAACCCGCCGTCGTCATCATCAGCATCTGTGGAGATGATAAAGTGGCGCTGGGCTTCGTTTCAACAGAGAGAGTGAGAGGAGGCCTCCCTCTCAGATTAAAGAAAGCCTCGGTTTCCGCAGGGACAATAGTGAGGAATTACCATATGAATATGACCACGGCACCCCGGCCTCTTAAGACCATCAATCTCCCCACGCTGAGCGCTGCGATGCCAGATAACCCCCTGGATATCCCCTCTTAACCTCAATTTCTCAGGATGTATTAAGAGATGGTCGCCACAGAGAGGAGGGGAGAGTAGAGGGAGTCGGGAAGGAGGAAGGGGCTTGGGGTAGGACCGGCAGGCGCTGCCATTTTTCTCTGCACTCCCTCCACCCCAACCTGAAACAAGTTATAATGCAATTAATCTTGTCCCGGAGGAAAAAAATATGGCCGCTAAGTGAATTTTACATGAAGATCCTCCCTCTGCTTACCCGCTTTTCTCCTGTATCACAGCATCTATCAGTGGGGAGAGTTGGGTGATGAAGGGGGTGGAAGTGTCAACTGTATGTGTGTATTAGGATGTGAAACTTATGGAGGTATGGAGAAGACAGTGATTCATGTCAGTATTACTTCTGCTGTACATTAAAAGGGGAACGTGTTTACTTTATTCAAAAGAATTTTGCATATGACTCAAAAGCATTATTTTATTGTATTTATTTATTTATTTATTTGTCACTTGTGGGCAGGGGAATAAACTGTAACTCAACACTGACACCTTATGATGTTTTTAGGGCTAACGCTATTTAAACATCCAGCAGACACTGACAAACTTTAGCATTTTTTTGGGGACATGTTTCTGGCCACCTAACAATGTAAGTCCAATATTATCTCTTGTGTGTGGCTCTGTTTTGGTCTCCACCAGCTCCTGAAGGAAATATCTGCCTCTTAAGCAGCTAGCTTAAGCTCCGCTACGTTCATCAGCTAACCGCTAACTTTTTTTGTCGGCTGTTTGGTATGGGGCAGGCAGCGTACAGCGGATCTATCAAGGGTTTTCTGCTGCTGGACACAAAGGTGATGAGAGTGGTGAGACCAGAGTCGTCGCAGAGGGGTGCGAGGCCCTGTGCGAACTAAACGTGCGAGGACCTGCTCATTGACATACTCCGTGATGCACGCAGTCAACCCTCGGGGACAGCTATGTAGTCATGTCCTGCGTGTGCGTGTGTGTGTTTGTTTGCATGTTCTCGTGTGCCTTGCTGTGTGTGCATGTGTTAAATGTAGACATATACAGCCTCTGTCCATGTTGCTGAAATACATGCCAAAATAGAGATACTTGTATTTGTATTTTGGTATTAAGAGAGATAACGGACTATTTAGCTGTCAGAATAATAGGCCGCCTGACCTAAGGCATGGCAGCTTAGCTGCTTGTCACTTTATATTCTTTCTATAGCTTTATATAGCGTCCGACTTACCATGCTGAATGAAGTGAAAGTCACTTTCCTTGCCTTCCTGCCCGCAAACTCGCAATAAAGTCTTTGTAGTCCAGTTTGCAAAATCGGTCGCGCTCTCGCGCAGCTGACATTGTTTCTCCCGTCTCCTTCTTCCTCGCTCGCACTCTCGCAGGGCGCGCTATCATAACCATGGCAACAATGTAACATCATGAATGAAAACAAATTTTTTTTTTTTTTTTTTGACACACCAGAATTTCATTATAGAGCACAATGAGTCAAGAACAGGCATACTAAATATTAAATGTAAAGAAGAAAAAAAAGAAAGAGAAAAAAAACAAAAAAAAACTGCATGATTGCAAACCAGGCAGGCGTGAGGCCCCCAGTGGCGCGAGGCCCTGTGCGGTCACAGTTGGCACAACCCATGCAACGGTTCTGGGTGAGACTAAACCAAAACAGTAAAGTGGAAGGGGATGTTAACAGTGAGCTGAAAAAAAAAAAGATGTAGTGCAGCTTTAAAAATGTATCTTTATGAATTGGATAATTTCTAAATGTAAAATGTTCACCTACCAGCTTGAGACTGAAAAATATCTGCTTTCAAAAGCCAGAACCGTTAGGTCTAAACGACAACCAGGGATTGTGGGTTATAGACTAGCAAATCATTATGAAAGACTGCATTGAGCATGGGTAGAATGTTTTATCTTTGTTCCTGACAAACACATTACCCAACAAAAGTCCTGAAATTTTTACAGCCTGCACCACCATAAAAAACCATAGTAAATATTGTGCCAAAATATACGTATAGCTGCTCCCTGTGTTATCACTGTGAAATCCTGTTTCTGGTAACAGTTTTGTGTTATATATCTATAAATAGATATACTGTATATATGTATGTATATATTGTATATATAAATTATATTGACTTTGAATTCACCAAACATGTTCTGTAAATTACCTGCAAAACACAGAACTTTCAATCTGTGTGCGTGTGTGTGCGTGCGTGCGTACGTGCGTGCGTGCGTGCATGTGTGTGCGTGCATGTGTGTGTGTGTGTGTGTGTGTGTGTGTGTGAGTGGGTGTTCCAGGATGTGCGGTGACTAAGCACATCCTGCTGTCCAGGTGTCAGCTGTTTGACTTGTATTTGTTCATACTGCACTGACAGTGACCACCCATTAACAGGTCAGACTGTAACAACACCTCACTGACATCATGGAGTTCAAGCTCTCTGAACAATGGATGTGTGATATCAGCAACATTTTTTTACTTTATCGTATCTAATTTCCTTATTTTGTCAGGTGTGGTGTTCAAAGGGCCCAGTGAATTAAAAATATTTCAGCGTTTTTTAATTTTCTTTTTTTTTTGCAGTTTAGTTGAGGGGATTTCTAAGGTCTATGGGCACTAAATGTGAGGTCCTGTTGTATCAAGATCAGTGATGGAAGAAGTATTTAGATCATTTACTTAAGTAAAAGTACTAATACCACACAGTAAAAAAAATAGGAAATGTACTGCAAAATGTAAGTATTAAAAGTAAAAGTATTGGATGCAAAAAAATCCTCACATTTTAGAAACTGGAAACGATCCAAACTGCTTAATCGGCTAATTATTTCAGCTGTACTCGTGGGCCTGTATATTGTTGGGTAGTTTAATTTATAATAGAAACCTTTTATTTAATAACATGTGTTTTGTGTTCAATAATCTTTATTTGTGAAGTAACTAGTATTAGACTAAAGCTGTCATACTAATGTAGTGGAGTAAAAAGTACAATATTTCTCTAGAAGTAGAAAGTAGCATGAAAAGAAGAGAATTAAAATACAGTTACCTCCAATTTGTACTTAAGTACAGTACTCGAGTAAATGTCCTTAGTTACATTCCACCACTGATTAAGATGCTGCTGTTTCTGGGATGTGGTGATACTTTGGCATTTTGCATTCACGACAGTTCGTGAAATGGTCACGTTATTTAATCTATTGATTCGTCTACACGGACACGTTTATGTCGGGTTTTTTCCGTGGTGGTCAGCACATTTTTTAAACTAATGTATTTCAATGGGAAGCAGCACGACTACGATAGCGAGTAGTATGAAATGCCGAAAATCCGCGCAGGGAGGTCGCTTGGGGTGGTGGATGGGTCAAACAACACAGGACTTTCACCCCGGAGACCGGGGATCATCTCCCGCGTGTGGCCTTTCCTTTCCCCGTTCTTCTTTTCCTAAACCCAACCTCCGTATAGATGCTTCCCATTACGTGCCGACCACCACGAAAAAAAACTAGATCAACGTGTACACGAATCAATAGATTAAAAATGACGTGACCACTTCACGAACTGCCGTGAGACTGTTGTTATTTGACATAACAGTGTACATGGATGCAGACACAAAACATGGAGCGATCAGAGCTGGGTATGAGATAATATATAATATATAACATATATATATATATATATATATATATATATATATATATATATATATATATATGTTATATATATATATATATATATATATATATATACACATATATTCCTGGCCCGGAATCATTGCGGTGGAATGATGGCCTGCATCTTAACGGATGCCCCTGCATGTGGTGTTTTTGGACGTGATAAATAAAGTCAAACCAGTGGTTTTCGACATCATTTGAACCTGTGTCCACTAAAAATCATCTCATTCATCACTAGAAATAATGGTAGCACTTTACTTTGTCCCCCATTTAGCATTTATAAGCAGTAAACAAAACTAATAAAGTAAGATACAAGCATCTATTAATGTATTTGTCAACAATATAACTCTGGTGTGGCTTCTGGTCACTAAACAGATGATATAAAAAAAAACACAGTTGTAATTATATACAGTATCTTCAAAGGAGAAGTTGTAATTTCTGACAAATACTGTACATTAATAAACTTTACCTTATATTGTGTATATGTTCTAATTGGGGGATTAAAGTAAAGTGTTCCTGAAATAACTTGCTAGAAATAATTATGTCGTCTCGAAAAAGAAAGAACAAAGCCGGTTGCTGCACTCCAATAAATAAAAATAAAACTTAATTTGAGAAATGAATGAAACAAGTGAGTTTTGCATCATAAACAAGTTGAGATATTTAGAATCGTTTTACCTGTTTGGAGCTAATAATTATTTAAAGACTCAAATTTTTCAGGCAAAACAATATCTGCAGGTTATTAATCTTCACTGTATTCAAGGGAAATTGTTGTTCTGTTCATCTTTCTAAGACGAATGACTCCAAACTTGCATATGTGCATATCTACAGTTTAAGGGGAATGAATGTCTAAACCCCCACCCCCACATTTACCTATACTGTAATATACTTTCAGTTTTCCATTTATCAAAACTGACTTTTTTCCCAATACCTCCAAGAAAACAGTGCATCTTAAAATACAGATCATCAAATCAAAGTCAAACGATCTTGGAGATTGCTACACTTTGTTCTGAAGCCAGAAAAATAATAAAGTGATCATCACGTTGTATGCACTTAAAGAAAACTTCCACCTTTAAGTCTTCTTAACGTCACCGCACTAGAAGAAGCGACAGAAATACAACAAAGGGAAAAGGTCAGATAATTATTGAATATGATCGACTTCTCCATTTGTCAAGCGGATGTACCGACAGATAACATAATGTACATGTCAGAGAGAGACAGTGGGAGATCCATAGCCTGGGAGGAAGAGAGGAAGAGAGGAAGAGAGACGCAGGGGTAGACAGAGAGAGGAGAGGAGACAGTGATGTAGATGCATCAACCTTTGTGAGAAAGAGCGACACAGAGCTGCATCTGGGAGAGAGAACACAGGTGTAATAGATTTCTGGTGTCTATATTTCATGTTGAAAATTGGCTGGTACATCCAAGCGGTTTGATCTATGAGGGCCGTCGTCTTAAGATAAAACCTTAGTAAATGTGTAATTTCTCCCTTGATGGAACACAGGCGAAAGGCTATTCTTCTTATTCCCCTCTCTCCCTCCCTCTCTTTCTCCCTCTTTTTTGGGTTGTTTCAACGCGCCCTCCCTCCCTCCCCTTCTCTTCATGCTCCTTGATGTCTCCATTTCATTACCAGCCCTCCATCTATCAACCTTTCCCATTTTTTTTTTTTTTTTAAGGAGTGACTTTCCTCGCACACAGTTTTGGACAGGGGTGCTGTAATTGTGGGTGTATATCTGCCCCATGGTCACTACAACTGTGTGTGTGTGTGTGTGTGTGTGTGTGTGTGTGTGTGTGTGTGTGTGTGTGTGTGTGTGTGTGTGTGTGTGTGTGTGTGTGTGTGTGTGTGTGTGTGTGTGTGTGTGTGTGTGTGTGCCAGACAAGTGCAGTCTTGCACGAGTTTATACTTGCGTGTGTTTTTACTTGTTCCTGCTTTGCTGTAACAACTATTGGAATGAAATCTATGGCAGACATCCACATATGTCTTTACTTACATGCACATACACATGCATGCATACACCGACTGTCCTCATATATGTGCATGAAGGCCTATTTTTATGTCTGTGACCCTCTGTGACCTCTGCTCATACCAGCTGCTCTCTGTGCTCAGGTGTCAGTCAGATGAGCAGGTTTGTCTCGAGCAGACTTGATGTGAACAGTGAATAAAGACTGAGCAGCAGCATTATCTGAGGTCTAGATGTAAAAAAAAAGAGAAGAAAAAAAGGTGTTGAGAATAAATGGGCCGGAGGGCTGAACGGCGCCGCACTACTGATGTGTAAAAGATAAAGAAGGTCTCAGCATTGATCTACGAGCATGACAACAACTGAGAAGAAGGGAGTGAGAAAAAGAAGAAAGAAAGAAAGAAAATAGAGGAAGACAAGCAGATGAAAAATAGAGTACATCCTATTGAATCGGTGGAAGAGTTGAAAAGCCACAGACCCATCTCGAATATTTTCACTAGTACAGGTTTCAGAAAAAAAGACTTTCTTCTAATTCTGGGGGAAAACTGACATTTAAAAATCTAATATGACATAATATGAAATACAAAAAAAGGATAAACAACCCCTAGTGAAACAAATAAAGACCCATTTCTGGTTACCAACTGCGATGCATAATTCCAAAATCTTTTCTATACTAGTCCTACGAAAAAACTCAATCGTTTTCTCTCCTGGTTTGTTTATATTAAATGTCTATCAGGTATATTTTTAATGCTGTAATATATGCATAACATTTTAAGATTTAAAATACAATACAAATGCTTATAGATATAGACTGATTTGTAAAAATGTAGACGTTTCCGATATTTGTCATTTTATTTCCAGGATTTGGGTCGGGAAATCACCTAAAACATCGGACATTCCAGTAATCCCATTTGGAGGGCACAGTAGACAGCCGAAACCCTGATATATTTATATATGAATTTACAAGTAAAGCATTCAAAAAAACAAAACACAGAATCAAGAACACAACAAATATGCCAATCAAGAACAAAATTCTTTCAGTATAGCGAATGATAAATGAACAAAAGGCGTCACTGATCACATTAGAATGAAGCTGCTGCTGCTGCTGGTTGGTGGTGATCGTACTACTAATAATGTGAGATCAGTTGTCTCTATCAGCGGTGGGCTGGGCAGGCCTTTTAATCATGGTCTAAAGGGTGCCGAGCCTCTCTATCATCATTGAACTGTGTCCAGGGCTAATTGTGGCTATATTTCACTGTCCCTGTGGCCTGCACACCACAACGATCTGCTGGTCTGCTGCAGAGCCACACAGACACGCACACACACACACATGCACACGCACACACACACACACACACACACACACACACACACACACACACTAATAGTACTGATGGGGTTGGGGACAGGAAAACAGATATACACATGTTCAGTTCAATCGTAGAATCACGGTTCGAGGCCAGATGAAGAAAGAGTGTTAACAGAAATATTGGATTGCTTATAAATGTGAAAAAATGTATTGTAGCTTTAGAAATTCTCAAAAGTCTCTCTGATAACAAAAAACTTTCCCACTTACTGTAACGTCTCAGATAAAGATCTGCTTTAAAATAAATTCGGCATAGTGTACATTTCCACAGCAGTAAAGGGATAGTTTGGAAACAAACTATCCCTTTGGAAACAAACTGTCCCTTTAATTTCATCAGTAGACGATAGAGTCATGTCATACCAATCTACTGATCTGCTGTTTCTTTTTTTTTAGCAGTAATACTTTGCAGTTTGCAGCATAATAAATAATGAAGATAAGAAAGCACGGAGACATTTTACTAAAATATGATAGTAATATACTTTGGAAAAGAGGCTCTGTCTGTAATATAAGCCCATCTCAAATACAGGCCTAGTTCTCTTAGTATTTGAAAAGTTACGGTATACTTTTCAGCAGTGAACCTTGTCAAGACACGATGTGAGTCCCCTCCACGAACGGTCGCCTTCTTTGACAGCTAGCTAAGGCAACGCCACTTGGACGAAGTGAGAAAACTAAATACTTTCACCTAGGAAATGCGTGTTCGTTCCTCGGGAGTGTTTAAATCCAAACCTTGATCTTTTTTTCTAAACTTAACTTGTCGTTTCGGTGCCTAACCTTATAACTGTCGTGGCCGAATGACGCTGACTTTTTCTGGCCTAAACTGAACTGCCACAGACCCTGAAAGGACTTGTCTGGCGTGCCTGTACCGGGCTCACAGTCACCTATTGGTGGCTGAACACAACTACCAACTGCCGCTTATGTGACCGAGCTCTGTAACCAGGGTCGTGGAGCTCTGTAGCGGCTTAAAACAACTACCAACTGCCCATAAAAAGTAGTAGAAAATAATATATATATATATGTATATATTGCGTTTTGTATCACTTTGGTCGGTAACTATGGTTTGTCCAAGTGGTGTTGCCGTAGCTAGCTGTCAAAGTTGGCGGCCGTTCTGCACATGCGCGGCTCACATTGTGTGTTGACAAACCTGCTGTTAATAAACACGTCCTGCAGATGTTTCACAATAAAAGCCCTCCAGGGAAGTGTAGTCCCATAAAAACCTGGAAAGCTTTTAATGTGAAACAGATTGAGGAACAGCAGCAACAGCAGATTAACAGAGCAAATGGGAGCCGAGATACAGAGGCTTCTAGCTAAAATATGAATAGATTTACAGGTGACACAGGCTTTTAACAAGAGCCTGTCTCAAACAAAGGCTCTCTCTTAATTTGTTACCTCACAAGGCATCACTTATCCAGACAATTGATGCTAATTCACTCTGTAGCGGCTGGATTAACACATATATAGGCTACTGATTCATACACACACATGCATGCACGCGCCCACGCACACACAAACACACACACACACACACACACACACACATACACATATAAACAGAGATGATATTTTACTTGCTCTCCTCCCTTTCCCTAATCACTCTCCTTCTTTCTCCTCTTTGCCTTCCCCTCACCTCGCCACCGACAGGTCACCTCTGCTGTAGAAACTTTTAATTAAAGTTAGAGCCTTGACAACTGGACAACTGAAAGAGGGGGGGATGGAGGAGTGGATGGATGCTGCTGTGCTTCTACCTCCCTTCTACCTCTGAGCCAATCTTTTCCTTTATCTTTATCTATTCATCTCTTAACTCATCCCCCCCCCCATCTCTCTCCCTCCCTCCATCTGTAGTGGAAGGGTAAAAAAAAGCAATTTCCATGAATTTGACTTAATGGACAGGGTTGTGTCCCTAATATGAAAGTGCTTCCCTCTGCCCCAAACTCTGGTTCATGGACAAATGTGTCCCAATCATCAGCCCCACAGAGTGTTTAGACTTGTTTGTAGAAAACCAAACCATTTTTGTGGTAAGTTACAGTAATAACCCTCTCAGTCAGGAGACATTTCCTACAGTCATTAAACAACAATTTGGCCAGTGTGAAAGCCTAACACCTTCGAACCATGTTAGCTTAACCTACTTCATAGAGGACCAGGAGTTTTTGTTTTCACTGGTGCTCTAAAACCACATTTTAGGATTGTACTCTACTTGTGCAAGCAAAAGTTACATGTAGGACATTTTACTTTGCTCGGTCAAAATGCTCTAATATAGGAAAGCACTTAAAAGCAAGAATCGGATTCAGGAAAAACAATATGATTTGGCATCTGTGAAAACTGTGAATTTAGTAGTAAAGCAGTTAGGAGAGGCCAGTGAAAACAAAGCCAGGGCATCAATGTCGTTACTGCAGTGTGTGTGTGTGTGTGTGTGTGTGTGTGTGTGTGTGTGTGTGTGTGTGTATATCTGATAGCACTTACAGGTCTCTCTATCATCACACATGGCTGTCTGTGGTTTCCAAAGAAGTTGTGGTTATTGTACAGATGTGCACTTGTGTCTATATAAGTGTGTACATGCATGTGAACATACTGTATGTGCGGGCATTTGAGAGTGCATTTAGACCGCCGTGCTTCCCTGCTGTGGGTCTAATTTCAAAAACACCCTCTAACACATTTACACAATAGAGAAGCAAACACTTAACGGAGGCACCTGATGCCAAAAACACTGAACCAACATTAGCAGCCAAAGTAAAATATATAATCTAAAAAGCCACATAACAGTGTTAGTAAAGGAACTGTACTCAACAGCTCTAAGTGTAGAGGGACATTAGCTTGTTAGAGGGAGAGATAGAGAGAGGAGGGAGGGTTCCATCATGGAAATTAAAGGATGAGTTCACACAGTTTGACTAAGCAAACAACATGTTTTATAGTTACATAACTGTTGGCTGCAAAAAATAAAGATTGCTTGATATTTGGCCACAAAGTGAATATTTGGGTCGTTTTACTCGCGTGAGCTGGATTGCTGGATCATATTGGGATCATTTGTGTTTAATCGCGTTACTCAGGGAGGTGCAGAGCTGTAGGCACCAACAATGTTTCTTTTGTCATCAACCATGGCCGAAACAACCACCACTGCTGCTTTGTACCCGATGTGGAAGTCGGAAATCCAAACAGCGTTGTGTCTGAGTTCCTAACATCATCCGGTAGAACACACAGTTTTGTGAATTTTAATTTGCGTCTGGATGACTGCCGCTTTCAGCGCTGAGGTACAGATTTTAATTCATTTCATTGCAATAAACGGATAAAAAGTAAGCAAAAATAACTACATCATGATGACAATATGTAAAAAGTCTGAATTCATACTTTGTCTGGTCTGTCCGCAAGACGACAAGCAAATTACTTTTAAAATACTTGTTTTCTGAATGGAATTCTGGTCGATCAGGGCTATGCTAACGGTAGCATAAAGGTAACCCTTTAGTTTCCCAGTTTTTTTTGTTCTTCTGACTCATGAGAATGGACGGATGACTTCTTTTGTGATGTTTGAACTGTTCCTTTAACGCAGGGATCTTCAACAGGGGGTCCGGGACCCCTAGGGGGTACTCAGAGTCAATGCAGGAGGGCCGCCAAATTATTGTTGATTCTTAAAAAGTTTTTTTCAAATCTAAATCCCCACTGATAATAGGCTTTCTGGCCTATTATAGGTAAGGTAGTCACTAAGGCCATCCATAGATCCAGTTCATGTTTAAAGGCTTAAGCCGCCCTACACATTATTGTAGGCCCAGTTTAACATGCAACCTAATTTTATGCAATATCTGTAGAAGGGGGTGCCTACTCCGTCTTTCAGTTAAGGGATCCTTGGCTTAAAAAACGTTAAAGACCCCTGCTTTAACGGGTCATTTAATCATGTATTGAGTTTTAAAATCATGTTTCTATTGGTTTTAAGAGAAAAAACTTTTGAAATAAAAAACGAGTCCTGTATGGCGCGTCACAGACGACAGCCAGTGAGAATCTGCCCCTCAGTCCCTCGCAGGAACTATTCAGCGGAGAGATGGATGGAGGCAATCCTTCCTTCCCATCAACCACCTCATTAGTCCCCCTCAGCCATAAAGCCGTCCCATCAGGCCACGCTGTCATAACTCACTTTACAGCATTGATTTTAATCACGGCAAATGTAAACATACGTATTATCAATATCAATGCACAAAATAACGCTGTAATATGCAATTACCGAGTGGCATTGATTTTTTTTTTTCCTCTCCCCCTTTCGCCTCTTTTTGCCCTTCCTTCCTCTCCTCTCCTCCCCACTTCAATGTAATCATGGGATCGTCCTACTTTGAACTGATTTAATAAGGTTGTTATATAAAAATATATGTAGCAGGCAGGCAGGCACTGGCTGAATATTACAGAGATGATTTTAATAAATTTCAATGCAGGGATGGGAGTGTGAGTGTTTAGCCTGGAGGGGGGTGAAACCAGGACAAAGCAGGAGGACTTTATTGTGGTGAACAGGAGGACACCACACTCACTGCACACAATGACCCTTCTTTTTAATGCAGTTTCCCCTTTTGACAATTTTGTAGTTGGCATTAGTTTGTGGGAAAAAGGGTAAAATGAGGTATATCACTTAATGTTATGAAGAGGATTTTCTATGTTTCCTTTATAATTTGATACAAATAATTGTAGGTCTTTCCTTTCACCTGGTGGCATTACACAGAAATAATAACGGAAACAAAAAGCTCTCTCTCACACACAACACACACGCACGCACGCACGCACGCACGCACGCACACACACACACACCTCATACATGGTTTCAATTGGCACCGACTGGACTCTCACTGGATCAATCTGTTATCATTTGTCACTGACCGCTCTGCACTCTACAGTGCATGTGTGAATCTGTTCTTTGAGTGTGTATGGGTGTGTGTTTGTCTCCAACACTGTATAATAACCTTTGACAGGTGTATTGAGGATGCGGTCCCCATTCTGCATGACTGCTTCTAGTAAAAGCCTGATTGTTACCTGTCTGTACATGAAACAACTTGGAAAAGACGGAGAGACAAAGGAGTGTGACGGCAAAAGAGAGGGGAAAGCTGTGCAGTGAAGAGAGGAGGAGAGAAAATGGAGTAAAATCAAATCGAATAAAACAAAGACGCGAGAAAGACAAACTGATAGATGTGGAAAAAGGAGAGGATAAAAAGGGAGATGGTGCACACAGATACTGAAGAGGAAGTGGAAAAATACGGTCCTGCATAGGTGGTTGGTGTTAAAGGAATGAAGAAGCTAGCTGAATAAATGATTAACTACATCACAGATTCAGTTTTTATTTGGTCGATACATCTCTGCCTCACTCACAGCACAATCCCGCACTTATGGAATGTGCCTAATCCATAACCATAACGCCGGCGTGACAGCGTGGACTTATATATCAAGACATTTGCTCCGTATGATAATGCTCATTGTAGCTCACATATCATCAGGTCTACTGATTTCATACACATAAACAGATGCTCGTGTCACATCTTTTGTACTTTACAAAGTAAGAACCACATGGAAACTAGTCAAATGATTTCTTTATTGGCATCCTTATCCTCTCATCATAAATCACATTCTTGTTAATTTTTAATTTGTGCATATGGCATGTGTATTAAAAACGTAAACACCAATTCACTATAAAATGATAAATGACAAGTCAAATTTCTTCTCTTCTCTTCTCTCCTCTCCTCTTCTCTCCTCTTCTCTCCTCTTCTCTTCTCTTCTCTTCTCTTCTATTCTCTTCTCTCCTCTTGTTTTGTCTTCTCTTCTTTTCTCTTCTCAGCTGTTATACAACATCAAAATGTATACCCACCATGCTTTGTTCTATGGTTCCATTCAGAACAGTTCTAATGAGGACAAACTGCTCCCTGGTTGAGCCACAATGGCTCCACCGACTCTGAAAAGAACTAAAATGGCTGAATGGAAATGAGAGGGGCAGAGGAGGTCAGCCCTCTGCATCAATTCTCATATTACCACACACACACACACACACACACACACACACACACACACGCGCGCGACCACTCACGCACAAATGACTATTGCACATTGAGGTGTCATAGACGCATAACGGTGACAGCAGCCATCTCTCTAACCATCCCTCTCCTCTAATATCATCATTTGAATCTCCCTCTCCCTCTCTCTCTTTCTCTCTCTCATCTCTTAATATTATCATCTGAATTGCTAGCAGGTGATGGGATGTTGGACCAGGGATCAAATTGAGAAAATGTATTAGGAAAAGTGGAATAACTGACCGGTAACCTTGTTAGCATATCCCTGGCAAAGGCAGGCAAATGGTAATTTATTTATTCATTATTTTATTTATTTAGCTGTTACACAAGATTGATAAGACATATTTCACATTTTAATTTACAGCCTATATAATATAGGCTACAACAATGAGCTATTTCAAGTAGGCTATATAAACTTAGCACAAAAAGTAAGGAAATATGTGTTTGGTAGATTATTTCTCTGTGGTAACAATGCTTTTTGGCAATAAATCTTATACCGTTGGAAAGCCTGTTTAGTTCCCTTTCAAATGAAAATTTCAAAATTTGACAAATCTTCTCTGCCAATGTCAAACAGCTTATTCTGCCATTGACTCATTTGGTTGATTGGATGATTGAAGTGTGAAGAAACAAGACATATTGGCAATTTAACAATTTATTCATTTCACAAATATACACATAATAAATGTAGCATTATGTCATTATCAAGTTGCTAATTACCAATTCGGTCCAATTTAAACAACAATTGAGAGCATTGTAAAGAGTTTTAGTGGCCTGTGTTTTGAACCAGTAGCTATTAACTATTGCTCATGTTTCTAAATATTTCCCATGAACTGCATTTCCTCATTGTTTTTCCTGAAGAGAGAGCCCTTTACGTCATAAGGGAGGGATGGTAGAGACGGGAAAGATTTCCTGTCACCTTGTTGCTAGATTTACCGGCATTGACTCTTCCTGTATATGTTGTAAACAAAATACTGAAACGATATCTCACCTTTTTCTTGATTGTGAAATTTCCAAAAGATTTTGGACAGATTTGGAGTCTTACTTTTTTGAACCCACCAACTTTATCTACTCCTTTAACCTTAAAGATATCATCTTTCTATGATAATTCAGGTAATGGTGCTCTTGAGTATCTAATTAATTCTGTATGCAAAATTCTATATTCACAAGCAGAAATTTTCTAACTCATCTCCTAAACTTTTCTCATATAATTTCAATATCTACCGAAGTCACTTAGAACGTTGGATAACACAAAAAGTATTAAAATTGTGGAAACTGTAGAGCTTTTTTCCACTGAAACCTCTAACTGTAAATGTATGTCTTCTTGTACTTTTTGTTTTGTTTGTAATGTCTGTTATTTCTCATTTGTAGTGCCTTGTATGTTTTTATTTTTTATTTTATTTGTATCTTCATAAGTTGTGCACTTGATGTTCACGTTCTATTATTGCTTACCTGATTCTCTGTAAACTGCATTTTGTCAATAAAAAAAGGAAAGATTTCCTATGTTTATGACTTGCCATTCCCATCATTAAAACTAGTGCCCTATATTTAGAAATAATAATAAAAAAAATAAAAAAATAAAATATATATATATATATATATATATTTGAATTAGTTTATATATATATATATATATATATATATATATATATATATATATATATATATATATATATATATATACTAATTCAAACAGCGCCCCACTCGAGTGGTAAAAGGTGGGATTGCAGGGCTCCCTAAAATACCAAGTCTACCGTTGCCAAAGGAAACCAAGGCCCCAGGTAAAGATGGCGTCCCATGATTAGGAGTTTTATGCTATATACTGTCTATGATTTTTGTGCAGCTGTGACACTGTGAACCGTTCTAACTGTAAAGCAAAGTGTGAAGGGAGCTGTGTTCTCACACAAATAAAACCTTAGTGAGCTACTTTAAAAAAAAAAAAAAAAAATAGCCTGTTAACTTAGCAAGGTTCCCAGTGTTGCTAATTATATCAGCTAACGCTACTGTGTTTTCGCTAGGCCACTAAGCTAGCAGCAATGGAGGAAGGACTTCTGGAACTTCCCTAAGAACCAGCTGCTCAAAATGACTGACTGAGCATATAACTGATGTAAGAAGAAGAAGAGGACGGAGTTAGGACACCTGTGGACAGGAGAGACTTGACACTTCAGCTAGTCTAGATGCAGTTGTCAGATATGACGTTCTTCCTGAAAACGTTGCCACCATGAAGGACAGTGGACTTCAAATACATGGTAGGTGAATCAAACGCACCCCTCCTCTCTTTTCTGGCAGTTTATGTGGTTGTATTTCAGCTAAAGTTTGTCATTGTGTATATAAACACTCAGCACCATAGACAGGGCATGCTCCCATATAATTTAGAATTCTGCAATTTGACATTATGATATAAAGTAGGCTAGTAGTCACCTATTTGAAAGTGTGATTTGTGATAGGCTTTAGCCCTTGAAGAGGTCTGGTGCTTTTTCATCCTTGCATGGTTTTAAGTAGTGTTGTATAGTGAGTTATTAGCTTTAAAATGTAGGTTTACTTCAATAAGGGATACTGTGTGTAGGCTGTTTTTGCATTTGATGTGCTTTGGTTTGCATTGGTTGGCTAAATGTCCTCCTGTGGTTAAAAATAGCCTTTGGGGTTTGTAATCTATCTTAAAAACATTTTGCATTTCATTGTGCTTGTAGTTTTATACCATCTCAGATACACTGTGCCTTTTACACAATATCATATAAATTAAGTCATTCTCCTGGCATTCCGTTCATTTCACAAACCTTTTTATATAAAAGCCTTCTATGTGAAAGCATCCTTTCTTGGATTCTTGCTTTCTTGTTATGATTAGCCGAAATGTTACTGAACCTCTTAATTAATTGCCTGTGGTAAACTTGTATTCAAATCCATGTTGTATTGTAGAATAAGGGTGTTATGACAACTCTGCCATGGACTGCATACTATTCATGTTGAGCATGTGTTGGGTCACTGTTTAATGCCCAGTCCATCCCTTTATTGTAATCTGTGCTGCCCAAAAGTCAAGCCATTGGCCCTCCATGTGCCGCTATTGAAACAGCCGTGTCTAGATTACTTTAGCTGCAGCTACTGCTGCCGAGTTGGTGACGTTTTACCCACAGAGGTTTGTGGAAAATGGTGTTCGATAAAGGCCACTAAAGAACAGAAATATTGATACTACATAGGTTTTGTGTTTTTATAGAGAAAATTACCATCCATGTCAGACAGCATGCTATTGTGCAAGGATACGTTGTATGGCTGACTGTAGGGCTAGGCGATATGGAGAAAATCAAATATCACAATATTTTTGAACAAATACCTCGATATCGATACCGCAACGATATTGTAGTGTTGACTATTGGTGCTTTCACAAAATATTTACACAATGAGATTTTTGATAAATAATCATCAGTAATGTGGATATAATGACTAAGTGGGTAAAGGCAAATAATAGAACAGCTACAACAGTCTGGTAAGTTCAGAAAATGACATCACTTTACTGTAATGCACCCTTTAAAACCAGGAAAAGACAACACTTATGCCATGTTACAATATTACGATATCCAAAATCTAAGATGATGTATAGTCTCATATCATGATATTGATATAATATCAATATATTTCCTAGCTGACTGTATTATTATTATTATTATTTTTTTTTTAAGTTTAGTAGGTCATTGTCATTTTGAATAAAGTTTTCTGACATCTGCAACAGAATGGAGCGTAGATATTACGGTCTCACAAGTGATATTTCCATAAAAATTTAACTTCTTACAATATTGACCAATTCCATTAGCTTTTAAACTAATCTTTGTTTGAGTTGATATAACAGTGACCTCTTCCCATTTCGTGCCATAAAGCTGATTTCAGTATGTCAAATCTGTCCGGGCAGATTACGAATGTAAAATACTGCATAGAGACCAGTAAGACAACTAGTCTTCTCACCAACTGTCGGATTTGTTTATATCACTTTGGATAATGTCTCAAAAATAATGCAGTAATGATTGAATATTTAGCATAGTACAGATAGTACTTTTAAACCAAAGACACCCTTTACTGTATGTTTCATAGCTGCTATCTACCATACTTGAGGCTTAGAGACTTTGTGTCTTTCTTTGGCTCACCATGTCTCTTCTCTCTATTTAGTCACTGTTTCTCCTCTCTCTTACATCTTTTGTTTCCTCTGAGGAGTGCTAGTGAGCGGCAGAGGAATCATAGAGCCATCAAAGGTTGCCAGCTGTAGGAAATGTCTTCATTTGCAGCGTGCTAGCCTGACACCTGAGCTCCAGGCTTCTGTGTGTGTGTGTGTGTGTGTGTGTGTGTGTGTGTGTGTGTGTGTGTGTGTGTGTGTGTGTGTGTTTGTGTGTGTGTGTGTGTGTGTGTGTGTGTGTGTGTGTGTGTGTGTGTGTGTGTGTGTGTGTGTGTGTGTTTTGTGGGATGTTGTGTGTGTGTGTGTGTGTGTGTGTGTGTGTGTGTGTGTGACTGACTGATAGTCAGCCATCCCAGCTCCCCAGCAGGTCCGTCTTTAAATTGTCTCTGTGTGTTTTATAGCTGTGTGCGAGTGTGTGGCTGTGGTCCTGTGCCCCATCCATCAGCGTTAAGATGGCACATTACTGTTAATGAATGATATTTGTGTTCAGCGTGTATGTCAGGAGGGAGGACCAGGGAAGCAAAACAAGCCCTCCCCAATCACCTCACCTCTAGCCTCCTCATTTTCTTTGCCTGCTTTGCGTTTTTAGGAATTTATTTAGCTCTTGAGCCAACTTATTTGAGCTGTTGCATATAAACCGCAATTTTGGTGTTTTTCCAACCAGAGTTACAAGTTAACATTGTCCGTTTTGCTGATTAGATTTTCAAAACCATTGGAACCTTAAGACTTTTATAGGACCATACTATTGGTTTTATATGATTTAGCACTTAACTTTCACAGTCACATAGTTCACATTATTTTTGAATATATATTCTGAAGCATGCTATACTTACATATACCAACAAGGAACGACTCTCAACCTCAGCACTAGACAACAATAATGTGATTTTGAAAATATATATTTGAATGACCAACCAGCTTGAAAAAGGTTTGGTTTAGAGAAATATTGAGGTCAATGGCTACATGGAAGGTAAACGATATATGTTAAAAACAATGGAATGAACTGTTACATATCAAATCAAGTTTATATATAACCAGAGTTGACCAAAGTACTCTACAGGGTAATGTGAACGGTAACAATAGCAAGAAAAATAACAACAAAAACACCAATAAATGGCAATGGATAAATACGAGGCAATATCATAACGTGCACAAAACTAAAGCAGAGCTTAAATGCCAAACTATTAGTAAAATCCTGCTAGTAAAGTTGTGTTGATAAGCACTAAACATTAGTTCAATCCTAAGAGCAATAAATAGTTTCTTCCCCCTTTTAAGAACACAGTCCTTTACCAGGAGGATCAGACACACTTAGGCTAAACTTTGCATGCATTTTAAGTGACATTGGTGCTGGATAATTATTTATCAAGGGTCACTGTGTGTAGATGATTCATATCTCTTCCAACTCACTGGATCTTTCCATGCCTTCTCACTCTACTCTACCTCTAGTTTTCTTCCATAGTTCCTTCCCCTCCTCCCTCTAACTTTCCTCTCCTCGACCTTTTCATCTTCCACCTCTGCCTCTCCTCTTATATACTCCCCCCCCTCACCACCTCGCCTTCCCCTCACAGCTCTCATCATGCTACAGAGTGACGTTTAACAGAGCCAAGTGAGGTGTGAAACTTCAAGTATGGAATGAGATTAGCGCCAGCAGACACGTTTGAATTGCAGAACGCGGCCTGATGTTAGTGAATCTCGTCGTCTTAGATTTAACAGTGTTGTTTTAGATGAGTCCAGTGATTGTGCTCTATAAGTGTCAATCATAGCAACGAGTGGTATGTCAGGATTAAATCATAACAATGTGATATATTTCGCTGGGAAAATTGTCACCGTTTCCACAGTGAGGTCAGAGGTCAGGGTCAGCTATAGAACATCAGCTGTGGAGCTGCTGTGAATTCAGTGTCTTGCTCAAGGACACTTAAACAGGGCAAGGGGTTGCTGAAATAGGACCGGTGTTATTGCCTTAGAGGTAACGTAGATGATTTTGTTCTGACTTTTCACTTACCTTGAAAATAACTGATTAAATAATAATACAAAATGGAAATGGGTTGCTCACGAAAAGAGATTTTTTTTTTCTTCTTTTCAATTATTTGATCTGGAGTTTTAATTATTTATTACGACTCAGTGTACAAACTACATTTGAGAATATAGGTTACACAGTGTTGTCAATTGTTTAGAGCTTTTTGACATTTTATTTAGAAACTCTGACTATGTAGCTGTGAGGTAAAGGGGACGTTAATGTCCATCAGGCACCATGTATCGGTACGATAAACTGTTGCAAATATGTACCATTTTACAGTAAATTATCAAAATTTTCCGCCCACTGGACACATGGAGTGTCACCCATCAATCGGTGTCTTCCATCAATTGGCGTGAAAGAATGGGAAAGGGAAAATATCAGGTGGCAAGACACCAGTGGGAGTCTTACTGTGTGGAAGAAGCTCATAATCCACTGCTCACAAATTGTTATGAGGTTGAGTGCTGATGCAAGCAGAAGCACTGAGACTTTATGAGTGGGACGGGTAAGGGAGATATCTCACACCAGGTGTCAGTAATATGCAGAACAAGCTATGTTAAAATCTCCTATTGTCCAACCCAAATGAAAAATGTTAAGGAAATGTGTTTATAATATTAGCAATTATTACTATAACTTTGAATTATTATATGTAATTATACATAACTCACGAATACATTACCTAAAAGAAGAATTTTCTGATTTGACTTACCGACCTTTACATTTTACAACATGCCTGCTGCAGCAGTAGGATAGAGGCAAGATAGATGGATGGATGGATAGATGAATAGACATGTTTTCCCAGTGTCAGGCAGGGTGACAGCGCTCTGTCACACAGGCCTCCAGCAGATGTCACTCACTCATTAGTGAATGATGTGTGAGACCGGCCAGGGACAAGCCACAGTCGGCGGGCCTCAACAGAAGAGTGAGAACGTGTAGGGGACACATTACCTCCCACCTCACTGATGGTATTAACTAGGCCACTGCAAATGAAGACATTTTCCCTCATCTTATAAGAAAATGGTTTAATGATATTTCTACTTTACTGGCTAACGGAGGAAAACAACTGACAGGGTGAGGAAATGAAAGGTGGTCGATGCCGTCAACTAAACCCGCGTCATTGTCTGGAATTAATACATGGGACACAACCTCTAGTTAACCCCTGATGTTCGTGTCCTGCTCTGTCTGCCCGTGTTTACGGGTTTCACCTTGACCAGCGTCAAAACATTGTATGAATGTGTCAAACAGGAAGCTGACATTAGCTCACTGTCATGCTATTTCCTATGACTGTAGTGAGCTGTTAACAAGCTGAATAACGGTCTGGGAAAGTAGGGAAAGAGAAGGGGAGTAAAGCTGAGCAGAGGGAGAATGTGAAGAGATGGAAGCTGAGGTGGCAGGGAGTTGAGTGGAGAGAGTGGGTAATGGGTGAGGTGAAGGATACAGGTGTCGTAAACATCCTGTGGTGCTCTCTTTGTTTGTCTTTGTCAGCATCAAGCGACTGGACGGCAGAGCAGCAGCAGCAACAAGAGAACAATGTTGATTCACTGTTTGGGATGACGCTGTCTGGCAAACTGTCTGGTGTGTGTGTGTGTGTGCGCAGTTGGGTGTTTTGTGTGTGTATCATGTGAACTTGAATAACTTGTAGCTAAAACTCAGTATACAAACCTTTTTATAAAGGCTTAAATATTTGGGAACAAACATTAATCTGTCGGCAGATAAAGTCGTAGTGTTTGGTCTGAAGGGATGTTGATGTTGTTCTGATCCAGTCGCCACTTGTCATTCCCATTACTGACAGCTTATTTAAAACAGTTTTTCAACTGGAATCTGGACCAATGGGAGGAATTACAAAAGAAATCTGGTTAGAAAATGGTAAAAAAAAAAAAAATAGGTAAAATAAGCTGGTGTGCCATAACTGAAAATGATTTTATAATCCAGTTATTCAAGTCTTAGTGCAGAGCCACAGCTCACCTGAAGTTCAGCTCACTGTGATGACGTTCACTACCCTCCAGTTTCCTGAGAGAACAGACCTGGTTGCTCCTGATCTAGCATCTTATCCAATTTAACATTTTTCCTTTATTTATTTTTTTCCAAATAAATTGCATCATAACTTTGAAAGCCAAATAGTTTTTGATGGATATCTATTTCTGTTTCGTGCTTTTTGGTTTTTGGTTTTCCAGGGTTGCCTAGTGGTCTGCAATCTTAACAAAAGCCTACCTGTCATTGGTGTATGCTGGGGAAAATATTCATTATGTGTGGGATGTCTGGTTTTGTCGGTTTCAATCATCTTAAAATCTGTTCCTGTAGTTCAAGCGATAATACATGACAAGGTGTCCTGATAGACAGACAGTAATAATGGACCAGACAGTGGTCACTCCCCTTTAGGATTGCAAGTAATTATTATTTTAACTATCAATTCGTATGCTGATTTTTTTCTTCTTTCGTTTAACAGATTGTTTTGTCTACAAAATGTCATAATTTACTGAAAATGCCCATTGTAGTTACCCATATCCCAAGTACACATATTCAAAATGCTTGTTTTGTTCAGTCAACAGTTACACCCAAAGATAATGAGCAAATCCATGATGTGTTTTTATTTAGTGCGATTGATGTTTCCTTTGGCAGTCTTGATAAGAGTCTACTTTACCGATAGAAGTTAAGGTGTTTTTTTTTTTTTTTTTAACAGTTTCTCATTTGGAAAGTTAGACTCTAACTACAAAAGTACACAGAGCTTGTGGTCTTTAGTAATAAGATGTACCGTCTTCAGTTTAATGGACTTTCAGGATCTTTTTCTGTCTATAATTCAATTACAACAACAGGAGGATGTGCGTTCGGTGCGGATATGAAGATGAAAGGTCACAGGTGTATTGTGGGGATTGCACATTCATTTGAGAGAGTGTGACATATCAGTTGTGTGTTCTCTGGGACTGAATCCACGTGGTTCAGTGGGCAGGAAGTAGCAGAGTCAGGAACAGGAAACAGGAAGTTATTAGCCAGGATGATCTGAACAAACTGGGCTGTGGAGTACATCAAGAGAACAACAACAGATGCAAGCGCGTGCGACGGCATAAGAACCAGAGACCAGCCTGTGCTGTCCTGAAACCAAAGACTCCCAACACTTGCACGTGTTTGTGAAACCAGGCTGAACTTTTAGTTCATTGTGACTGTTCCGACACCTGCAGTATCACAGTCAGCCATCACAACACAGCACTTCCCGAAAACATCACAACACTCAGGTAAACTTCCAAAATGAAGGAAATACAGGAAGCACCTGAATAAATGACAGAATCCGAGTGTGTTGACAGTGTGTGGAGCATTTTCCTGCTATCACTCTGGTAGACTAAACTCTCCTAGAAGAATAAGGTAAAACCAATAAATAGGAAAATACAAACCCAAACAGAAACCCTTTTCTGCGCGGTACGGCAGGACAAAAGAATGTCAAATTTCTGACGATCATATTACATTAGCTTGATGTAACAAGCTTTTTTTTTTAAATCACGAAATCATAACATAATACGCTTTGTTTTCTCATGATGATTGGGTAATTTTGAATGGGAGCAAACTGAGCTTGTCAGGTTCCAACATAACATTTTTTGCCCCTTGTATATTTTTACTGGCCTGGAAAAAAAGAGGGGAAAAACCACTGTTCCAAATTGTTAACTTATTAATCAAATATACATTGTAATGATTCATCCAAACAAGAAACAAAATTCGGCATCTACAAATATGAGTTCAGTCAATTTAGTTGGATTTGGACTCTAATAATTCATAGTTATACAGTACATATACATAATACATACAGTAATGCTTGTTTTAATTTAGGTTGAAAAGCCAGAGTGAGGCTATAGTTTCACTGCTGCCTCTTTGTAAACTCCCAATATGGATTATTATTATCATGAGTCAATATTGTGCATTTTAGTTAAAAAAAAGAGCAATCATTGATAACTTTTGTGATATGGTTTTTGTAGGCTATATATTAATTATTGTTCTTAAATTATGCAACATAGCACCTAATTTGCTACAATATTATAAAGAGAAGACATGCTGATCAGGCAAATGTCAGATATCCATCTAGATATCTTTTTGAATGTAGATTTGATTACACTGCTAATGTTTTCTTAAGTGCTGATTATTAGAGATTGATTGGTCTAGGGCTGAAACTACTCATTAACATCTATCAATTAACCTGTTGATTCATTTTTTGTAAAGCAGTTTAATTGTTCAGTCTATAAAATAAAAACAGTAAAAACCCAGAGGCATTTATTTTTCAATATTATAGAAAAATAATGAAAATAGCAAATGGTTGGCATTTCCACTTTAATCAGGTAATCTATTAAAGGACTAATCATGTCAGCGCTATATTGCCCTTTTCCCCCTCTGGCTCTATGACATCCTGGGTGAGCAAGGTGACTTCATCCCTGTGATGTGTAACGTAATCAGAAACAATGTCCTTAGTCAGTACACCGGGAGTGAGACCCTCAACTAAAACCAAGCTCTCAGACCGACAGAAATAAAGTAGATTACCTTATTGGGGGGGGGGAGTTCAGGACGTGCTGTCCAGGATGTTAAGTAAACTCATGTGACATCATACTACAGTCTCAGTATGGAGTGTGTAACACAAACAAACTGTAATGTGTGTTTTGATTGGCTGAGAGTTTGGCAGGCGGAATGGCTGATTGGCTGAGTCGTCTATTCTGACACTATTGTTGCACCACTAGTTTTCCACCAAAAAATAAAAAAAAAAAAAAAATAATACAATAATAAACATAACACAGAATGACAAGACACACACACACACACTTTTTACACAGCAACATACTGGCTCAATGGGCTCCTGGATGTTCCTACTTTCCTTACATAGAGTAGCTCCACCAAGCAGATGTTTCCCTTGACTGAGAGATGGGAAAGCAGGTGTGTGTGTGTGTGTGTGTGTGTGTGTGTGTGTGTGTGTGTGTGTGTGTGTGTGTGTGTGTGTGTGTGTGTGTGTGTGTGTGTGCTTGCTAGCGTGTTGTTTATCTGCATGTTAGCTGGCTCTAGCTTCCTGTGGACACGCGTCTGTTTGCCTGGACAGCCTGACCAGAGAAACCAAGGGGCGGGGGGCATACCTGCCAAGTTTTGGATTTGAAAATAAGGGAAATTTTCCGGCGCCCACTGCGAGCAGTCCCACCACCCCAACCAAGCTCCAGTATCCCTTACATTTTAAGACAGGTGTACAAGAAAGCTAAACTCACCACTTGATGCAGAATGCTGAAAACATTTACAATTTATAACATTGCTTGTCTTTACATTTACATTTTATTTTCATTCCACACATTCTTTTCATTTCATATTGCTTTTCTTTTACAGTTTTTCTTTTCATTTCACATAACTTGTCTTTACTCTTTTAGTGAGTTATTGTACAAATTTGTTGCAGACTTTGCATTCTTTAAGACTGTTTTGGAAGGAGTGTATTTGTGGGCTGGGCCAGAATGGTTCATTTTACATGAGAGTAGAGCGCAGACAGTTCTGTTGTCTAACGTCATCCTATTCTCTGTAACAATCTTTCGTACCATGCTAAACACCCTTTCTCAACTTGCATTGCTATGGGGAATTAGTAAAGCCTTCATAAGTTTTGGCAGCGCACCGTCTCTGTCGTAGCGTCCATCATCCGTCTCTGTTTTTTTTCTTCTTTTTTTTCCCCGCGTTGTCACTCATCATCTGACCTCACACACTAACCTTGCAACAACTGCCATCTACAGTACCTGTAGTAGGCTACTGCAGGTGGCAGTTATCGCGAGCCTAGTGACAGAGCTCAGATTGGGAATGTTTTTTTTTATTTTATTTTTTTTTACTCCGCCCGGGCTATTATTATTTTTTAATAACGCAGGTTAAAATACGGGAGATTTACGGAAAAAAACTAATACGAGAGGACGGCGGGAAAGAAAGGTAAAATACGGGACTTTCCCGGCCAAAACGGGATACTTGACAGGTATGGCGGGGGGTCCTGGTTTTGAAGTAAAAAAAAGGTTAAAAAGGTTGCTTAAGGTGAACACTGGCTAATGTGGGGAAACTCTTAACTGAGTAACTGAAATCCCAAGTACGTCATGTCTTCATATCGCTGAGCAATTTACCGTTTCTTCTCACTTAGTTCTTCTATCTCTGTCCTTGGCTCTCCCTCTATTCTCCAAATATTGTTAAAATTGTTCTGAAAAGCTTGACCACCGGCTCTAGAGGAGTTGCCCGTTTTTAACTCCGAAACATGATGAGAGAACGCCGAAACGATCGAAACCCAAACCTTGAGCGTGAGTGTCATGGATAGTCCTTCTCTCTCCTCTATCTCTTCTCTCTCCCCTTTTTCTCTTTCTGCCCCTCCCTCCGTCCGTTCCTTCTAATCCTGGTGGTGTTAATTGAAAGTCAGGAGAGGGCACTCTTGCGGTTTCATTATTAATTTAACACTCAGGGTAACTTAAAGTGCAATTTTCACCCACATGTGCAACAGAAAAATCAATGGCCACAACAGCAGTGAGCATCAAGGTTGATTACTGATGCATGGGGAGAGACAGGAGAGACACCAGCTACTTGAAGCAAAATGTGACGTGTGTGTGTGTGTGTGTGTGTGTGTGGTGTCCGGTTGGTTTTTGCTAAGTGTTCCTGAAGCGTAGACCCTGTTTTGACACCTCTTTCTGTAATACAAAACAGTGGGTAAACACAAAGACGTTATCCGCTGATTAAAAATGACACCCGATGGTGGTGTGGTTGTATGCCTGTGTGTGTATACACAGTTTGTGTGTTCTTTCATTCATCGTCATGTGCGCGGGCCATGCATTTATATCGTATCGGCACGCTTGTGTGTATATTTCTCCATGCTTAATTGTGCACGTACATGACTCTGTGTCTTATCACCTCTAGCTGTGCACTGGTCGGCCCTGGGCTGAGGATTAAATGGGGGAAATAAAGGTATATCGCTCAGTAATGCAATCTGTCCTACGAGTTGAGAGATGAGCAGCCTGCCCTTTGCGCTGAGCGGACTCGCAGATGATTTAGAGCAAGCAGATGGAAAATTCTAATATGTTAGCCTAACCCCGAATGGCTAAGAGCTAATTTATTTCAAACCCTGCGCAAGAATTACAGATCCTTCCTCGGATGGCTCTTTTTTTTTTTTCCCCTTCTTGCTCTGTGCTCTCCTTATTCTCTTAACTCTCAAACACAAGAGAGAAAAGTAGCCAAGACATGCAGAGAGGGAGTGTAAAACTAAAGTGTGTTTAACCCACTTACAAAGCACCAGGTTGTAGAATTTATTCCTTTGTTAAAGTCAAAATTGAACTCCATTTAGGGTGCAGCAGTTAATTGAAAATATGCTACTCTGAGGCGAGGTAAAAACACAGTAGAAAAGGGATAAACTGACAATTTATAGTGAGTAGGTTCTCTGCCAGGAACATTACTCTCCTCATCCTCCCATGATGTATGCCTGTACTTTATTTTAGGCAATTTCAAGTGCTTTGCACGTTAATTTGGTTATTCTAATTTATGACCAAGACATTATGCAGTTGATACTGAATTACTTCTTGATTGAGGACCACTAATAGCCCCCCTTCCCGCTTCCTCTGCCTTTACCTTTAAATCCTGCTGCATACAAACTTCTTACTTACCTACAGTAGGAAAATGCCAATGTAATGTGCGCTTATTGCCAGGAAATACTCAGGCACATGGAAGAACACATTCAAACACACAATCATCCTGTTAATTAAGACAAGACGCACTCATGAATAGATGTGCATGTATACCCAACTTTGTCCCCTCCCCCCGTTTGCATCTAGCTGGATGAGGTATTTCAGCGTGATCACCCCTAAGTGGACATGTCCGTCTTGATAAACACTTTATGCAGATCAGCTTCCACTTGTTTTCCCTTTCTTGAGAGAGGGAGCGAGGGAGAGCGAAAGAGAGAAATAATACCTCTCTAATTGACCCATTTGGCTGCCTCTCTGCCCACAGGAGGGGGCCTCGGCTTTTAATGTTTGATCGGCCTAATTTCCCCAACACATCATTAGTGGCCATCTTCAGCCTCGACTCTTAATAACCTCTTTATGAGGCGAGTGGATGCCGTTAAAAGTCTTTGTCTCTCTCATCCCTCTCTCCGGGTCCTGGACCCTCCTCGTCCTCCTAATTAAGTCAGATGTTTCAAAATATGGTAATGGCGCCTGGACCTGTTTTTGAATTGAATAAGCAAGCATCTTCTGGACTCTTCCACTATTTACATAATTTCATTATCAGGTGAAACACACTAATTGTTGAGTGTGGGGTGTTTGTGTGAGGGAGTGTATGGACAGGGTGAGCCAGCGGTTCCTTGGCAAAAATGCAGCACTAATTACAAAGTGAGTGGCAGCGCTCCAGAGCCAGGGTGTGTAAAAGCAACAAGCCATTTACACAGAGGCTAATGGATTCCTGAGCGCCGGCCTGGCCATTCCAACAGTGTAGGGCAACGTTTTCCCAGCAAAGCTGATCTTTTATTACACATTGTATCCTAATAATAGGTCAGTGCTTACAATCTAATGCGCAAAGCAACAAGCCACTTATTCCCATTCATTTAGCATTAGCAGCAGCGTCATATGCTGTTTGGGAAGCAATTGCAAAAGAAACAAACCCATCAGCTGCAGATTCAGCTGCTTCTCTCCCCATGTCAGAGTCAAAGAAACACAGAAGAAAGTCACATCAAATCTATCACTATACAATAAATGTACAATACTGAAAAGGCCAGTTGGCAGCATTTGCTTGTACAATCCCTCAAGCCTCATTGTTTAGTTGACCGTCATAGCAAGCCTTTAAATAGCATACTTCATAGTTTGCTGCATCCTGTCCTGCCTAGAAGCTCTTATTGAGTGCACACTCCAAAAATGGTCTTGATCACAAGTCTATGTAAAGACAAAATATAAAATAACTTTTGGCAGGACCATTTCCTATATCTGCTTAGGAAACCGAAAGAGCTGTAGTCTACATCCGTGTTTCTAAAGCTACATAAACTAGAAATGGTCGTGGTCCTACATAAAAAGACTGATTTGTTTATGTTAGTCAGACTTTATTTCTTGAAGTTGAAAAAAGAAGGAACTTCCAACACTGTACATCTAATAGTGTTTGCATGGTGTCTGGTGAGTTGCCAACTAATGACAACATGTTGACATCCTGCTGTGTGTGTGTGTGTGTGTGTGCGTGCGCGTGTGTGTGCGCGCGCGCGTGTGTGTGTGTGTGTTTCCTTTGTCGTGTCTCCTGCAGTGTTTTTGTCCAGACATCACAAACAGCTGTGGCCGTCTCTGCCTGTATCACGCTACCAAACTTCCCCTACATGACAAACAACATCATCTTGCTTGTTTTACACTCAGCTGTTGATTGCTGACACAGACTTACCAGGACACAGCTGTGTGGAGGACGCACGACTACACAAGCAACTTTCTAGACAGAACAATAATACTAGTTGTTTCTGGGTAGGGATGCAAATTTAGATTTTCTTTTCTGACCGATAGCTGGCCCTCGTTAACCGATCATTGACTGAACCTACAAGCAGGCAACTGAGTCCCACTTCACCTGTCCTCCAGCGCTGTGGAGAACGGTCTAGCATTGGGAGACTGCAGTTGATTGTCCAGGAGGCTTGGACATACTTTCAGCGTCTCATGGACAGCTAGGGTTGGGTACCGAACCTGGTACTTTTACCGGTACCGGTAACGATTTAAAAGTCGCTGAAGTTGCTGCCGTTTCAATCCTGGCTGTCAGCTCCCTGCAGCGGGTGAGGCTGCTGCTCCGTTTCCCCCACGACTGACACTTGCACGCACACACACACACAAACACACACATGGTGGATGCAGGAAAAAAAGGGGATGAGTCGACACAATGACCTAAATTGAGGACAGCTGCACTCGTTATTGTAAGTGCAATGATAACTTAAAGTCCACTAAGTACTTTATCAAACCGTATGAATGTGTGTCCCAGGCCAGGATAGGAAATTAACTAACAATGTAATGATCAACAAGCCACTGACACATATATATGTTCACATTTGATTCATTCAATAAATTATTGTTTTTTGTCTTAAATCCACCAGCCATTTTCATATTATACCAACATTTGCAGCATTCTGAGCCTTTTTGGTAAGGTTACTAGGAAATCTCAGCCCAGAGTAGTTTTATTCTCCCCAAAACAAGTTTCCTTTTTATTTTTAAAGAATTATAAAATAAAAAATGCAAAAAATGCAACTTTCACTGTCTCCCACAACTTCATTGCAACAAACTTACAAAAGACATTGCAAATTTTATCGCAATTTTTTACAAAAGCTCCCGCGAAATCGGGCATTTTGGGCCGCAACAATCTCAAAAAGGCCGCAAAATCCTGGAGGGACTGTGTCACTACCTGATGTGAGTCGAGTGCAGATGTGAGTTGCGCATGCGTCACTTTGCGACAAGCAGGTGTTGGAGCTTCGCTAAGGAAGACTTGTGAGGCTTGTTCAAGTTATACAGATGTAACGCCCACATCTGCATCATACTGAAATTTGTGAAATCCATAAAATAATAAACTTTTCCCATTACAAACAATAACAGAAGATGGAAATCATTTCAAAAAGTTTTAGCTATCTATGATTGTTTGATTGCTAACGCTCGAAACGCCATTCAAGTGACAGCCTTTGTTGTGTTTGATTGCTAACTTGTAGCCAGTAGTGAATGAACTTCGTTGTGCAGGTCCATTTTTATTGTATTGACATTACAGAAGTCTCTCGTTTGCAGTTTGCAGCCGGATCCGGGTCCCTTGGAGTTATGCCGTAAACCGTTTAAATCTGAGCATGCGCAACTCACATCTGCACTCAACTCACATCGGTTAGTGACAGACTGACTAAAGCACTTTTCCCGCTTCAATCCCCCTACAGGTTGGAAGCGGAATTGTCCATTACATTACATTATGCCAGTTTGCCAGATCGGGTAGCGGATCTGTAGTTCGAAATAGACATAATGAGACATTACGACAGCGGTAATGGACAATTCTGCTTCCAACCTGTAGGGGGACCGAACACAGGGGTCTCAAACTCAACTTACCTGGGGGCTGCTGGAGGTGGAGTCTGGGTCAGCCTGGGCTGCATCAAGTATTCCACAAAAAAAGTGCTTCAAGTATTCCAAAAAAAGGAGCACAACTGATCCAATCTTCTCAGTCTTTATTATTAACAGTTCTTCAACATGATTTCTTCTTCTGAACATGAACTGTTCCTCTGAAGTTGAACATTCCTTTCTGAACATGAACGGTTCTTCAGAACATAGGCTTCTCTTGCCTAATCCTTGCTGCCAGAGACCTGGCAGCGCTTCCTCTCACACAGCTGAGACACATTTGGCTTGAAGGAGGAAACCGTTGAAACCCTCAGTATGGCTTAAAGATGTTCATCAGTACGTCTGGACATGTACTTTGACCTGTTGAAGTTCATGGTGGAGAAGAGCTTTTCACATAGATATGTGCTCCCAAAAAAGGCACATGGTCCGCTTGAACATCCTGGAGAGCTCAGGGAAGGTGGGTGGCAATTCTCTCAAAATTGTCCAAGCTTGTCTGCGTTTCCACTCCCCTCCCTGAACTTGGCTTTGAGTTCAGAATTGCACTGCAGGTCAATGAGTCTCCCACTTTCCCTCAAATTGCCTGTGCTCGTCGCCAACCTTTCTCTTCGCGGCACGTTTTGAGAGAGACATGACTGGAACTGGGTGATGGCATATATTTTCCGTCACTCCGGAACACGTTTCAACCAAGTGACTAACGTTGATACTTCCCCAGGTACTTCGCGGTTGGCTAGCTTGACAACCGTTGACAACAAACGCCGCCGGAAGCTGTCACAAGACTATCTATGGTAGCCTATAAGTGATAAAAAAATGTTTTTAATAAAAGCGTGGCAAGCGCGGCACATGCAACGACTCGGCAAAAAGGTGCATTTCAGAACAACGCGCAGGCCGCACTAACGCTAAACTTTGATGTCAAGTAGGGAGCCACAAAATATCATCCCGGGGGCCTCACTTGGCCCCTGGGTCGCGAGTTTGAGACCCATGCTTTAACATGTATGATATAAACAATTATGTAAATAGAAAGTAAAATCATGCCAATCCTGTTATATATTTTCTAAAACAAGTCAGATGCCCGTATGAACACTGAAACAGGATTGGTTTGCTGTAACCTTTTTAATGTGCTTGAAATGGAAGGGAGGAGGGACAAAATCCACAGTCCTTGTTATGTGCAAAAATGCATTCCAAAGTTTATTAGAATTTTAAGCAGTCTGAGTGAATCAAATTAAGTGAAGTCTCTTTTGTTTCCCTAGACAGTGTTTCCTTACTGAGCTGCAGTAAAAAAAGAGTGGAAGTTCAAACATTTTTTTTTAAGACAAATGGTGAACCTATTCTTTAAATTTGACTTTAAACATCCCAGTATTGTAGGCTTCTTGCTGAAGTAAACTAGACATGATGTACAGTGCAGTGCCATCATGATATACAGTGTAGCGCCATTGTTTGTTTAAAGACGTTTTTTTGCGTGTACTGTAACATAATTATGACTTTTTTTTCAAATTCCATCAATCAAGTAAATTAAAAACTTTTGATCATTGTATTTCCCTCTGAGTGTATGCATGTGTGTGCATATTTACAAGTTAATGAGAAATATATGAATCCCCCTCGTTAAGTCATTTTTCACCCAGCCCGTCCATGTCTCCACCTTTGATGAGATAAACAAACCCCCTCCCGAAGTGTCTGCGCCTTATTCCACTCCCTGACAACCAGGAATGGGTAGCTGTGTGTGTGTGTGTGTGTGTGTGTGTGCGTGCGTGTATGTGTAGATGGCCATCAGAGGCCAACTTCTATTTGCCATTTACACCAAATGGTTATTAATTACCAGACGGGATGAGACCGGGAGGAGCCAGCTTGTCCAGCGCTGGCATCAAGTCTGTAATTTTTTAAAGATCTAAAGGTCACTAATTCTTCTATATTTAATCAATACATAAACAAATTGGCAATTTCCTCTCCTCAGAAAGTGTCAAGAGGGTTCAATACTGAGGGATTTTAAAGTTATTTAGTTAATATTCGGTCATGTGCACTTAAGCTTACTTGTCCACAATGGAGCTGAAACAAGTATCACTGCTGTTGGAATAAGGTAGACTACTTCTATCAAGAAATTGACTCTTGGTTTTGATAAAGAAGTTGATTTGCATTGGAAACAAGTGGAATTACTTTACCCCCTCGGCAGCTTTTCTCACTTTATATGAAATAAGAAGGATACCTTGTAAAGTGTATAGCACATACACACTCTCTCCCTTTTTTGCTCCTTTTTCTGTTTCTCTCTTTCACACAGTAGCCTGACACCACATAGCTCTTCATCAGGTGCTGGTCGTCAGGGCCTCTTGCACGTGCAGGCGATTACCTTGTCCCCTGATTGCCACCACACAGCGATGGGGAGGTTTTTTTTTTTTCTTACAGATTAGTGGATAAATAGATACCCCACCACCATCGCCACCATTCACCCCCCTCTCTTCTACCAACTCCACCCAACCACCCTGTGCCTAATGACGGGGGCTGGGGAGCGGTAATGAAAAACTATACATCACAATCAGCCGGACAGTCCTATTCATGGCTATGCATTATGCTCACTAGTCATAATCATCGCTGCGGTGACAGAAGGAGAGATGTGGAGAGAGGAGACCAGAGGAGAAGAGAGAAAGAAACAAGAGAAAGAGAAGAGATGGAAAAAGGAGAAGAGAGTTTTGATAGAAAAAGAGATGGTGTGAAATGGTCTGATGAGGAAAAAAAAAAAAGGTAGGGAAATGAGGAAATGGAAGGAGAGAGTGTAAAGGAGCTATGGCAGAGAGGAGAAGTAGAAGGAATGAAACTCGATCAGGGCGGAACAGGTGCTGGTCTTTTTTTATCTGCTGTTTTTTAGCATTACCTCTGTAATGAATGCACTGCACGCCAGCACACTACTGCTGCATTGTTACCTGGCTGAGAGAGTGTTTTTTTCTTGTGATTAGTGGTGAAATAGTTGTTATAAGCTTCTTAGGACTACAGTAGGCCGCATCAAAACATGACTGATATGACACTAGCTATTGTACAATGGTTAAAGATGTCCTCTCCAGTCTAGTACATTGATATTTTGTCGCACATGATATTGGCATCCAATGGCACCATTCAGTGCCAGTGCAGGAGGTGTCCTTTATAAAATGAGGGGAAAAGTCTGAAGGTCGGGGTGGTGAATGGGCGTGCAGTAAGGCTGCACAATCGAAATATTAATCGCCATCACGATTTGGCTTTCCACAATCAAATGAACATGACCCACTGTGATATCGATGTTTTAAAATGCGTGCTCAAAACGCCACAACCCAAGTTGTGATAGTTTACGGGTAAGATTTTGTTCACCAATAGACATCCAAACATGCAGGGGGTGCTTGGGAAGCTACAAGGCGTAGTTCACCCACCTTTCTTTTGTCTACAAGAGAGTAGAGATTAAAAAGCAAGAACAGAAGAGGAGGAAAAACACAATGACACAGAGACATGTCCTTACTTTCTTCTCTCAAGCATATATATATATATATATATATATATATATATATATATATATATATATATTACACATACACACCATGTAGACACTAGGTGCGAACTGTATTTCTGCAGCTCATTAACCGGCATATCTACTCTACATTGGCTTATTTGGCAGCCTCTGCCTGCTGAGCCCGTTCTGCCATCCACCATCCTCGGGACAGTAAATTGTAGAAGGTGTGTATGCGTTAGAATACGCAGTCGCAGTGTGTAGGTACGCTTTTATGGGTTTGCATGTGTTTGTTGGCAGAAGTTAGGCAGCAAGCAAGCAGGGGAAGAGAGAAAAGGAGATTGGCAGAGAAAAAAGAAGAGTGACAGATACAAAGTGAGAAAATGACAGAGGTATGGTTGGCACAGGCACACATACACACATTTTCACCCAGAATCCTTTGGGGGAGCTTTGTATTAGGACAAAGCTGAATAATAAAAGTTGGATCACATAATCACTTTGACTACTGCGGAAAACTAGACTGGCTAAAATACCCAGGGGACAAATAATAAGGTTCTCCTATCAAACGCGTTTGGCCCATCTGTTGCCAGGTGTATGTGTACAAGTGTGTGTGTGTGTGTGTTTGTGTTTGCAAATGAGAATGAGAGAAAAAAAAAAAATGGAAATGTAGAAACATTTATTTCCCCCCCCCCCACCCACTCCTAGGCACAGACACACACACACACACCTTTCCTCGGTCTGTTTTTATAGACTGGTCGCTTACAAGCCACCAAATGTCACCGCTGTTGTTAATCCCATACAGCCTGCCTAATGAGACCATACTTCACACACACTCCTTCAAGTGTGTGTGTGTGTGTGTGTGTGTGTGTGTGTGTGTGTGTGTGTGTGTGTGTGTGTGTGTGTGTGTGTGTGTGTGTTCACTTAGTATGTATATGTTAACATGTCTATGAGTGGCTATGCATGTTTGAAGTGTGTGTCACCCCTGACCTTGCCCTCACCCACATCTCATTCTGTCTCATTAAATATGTATATCTTATCGCACAACCGCTCTCTCTCTCTCTCTCTCTCTCTCTCTCTCTCTCTTCCTCTCTCTCACACACACACACACACAAACACACACACACAGACAGACACACACACACACACACACACACACACACACACACACACACACACACACAGACACACACACTGAAGCCTATTTGCATGCAATAAATTTCAGCAAGTGATGGCGACAGGGTTGTAGAGAGAAACAGAGAGAGGTAAGACTAGCTTACTAATGGGTGAGATGTTGATAGAGGAAGGGACATACAGAGTGAAGCAAGGACTGTTTCAGTTAGACAGTTAGGTCAGGTTGTTCTTTTTTTTTTGCCATTCCTGTCCCCACTTTGCTTCACTCTCTCCGGTCTTCCATGTATCTCACTGTGTCTCTCTTTGTGTCTTTGTGAACAGTGAATCTTGATCGAATCTGGCCTAATGAGAATGATGTGCTACAGTGATAAAACACGGCTGTGGCCTCCTGTAAAACACTGAGCATCCCTAGCATTAATTATTGACAAGGCTGGGGTGCCGCTGAAGGGGTTTACAAGGGGAGAAAAAACATTACACTGACCACCAGCATAGTTAATCACCATTGGACACTGGTTGGTGCTCGAAGTGGAGCGCATGAACAAAACACATGGAGTTTTTGGTAAACATAGCTGTATTTTGATGAGAACATTGACACCAAAATGATCAAGATTTCAGAATATCATGAGCTCTATGCTTATACTTTGGCATGGTTGCGAAACATCCCACTAAATGTATTTTTTTTGTTTTTTTTCTAAGATAATTTTTTTGAGGAAAGGGGGGAGAGAGCGTCGGTCTTAAACTAGCAAAGACACAAAGACAAGACATAGGGCTCCTTTAGTGGAAGCTACTTTTTCCCCCTTTACGTGCAACCTATTTGTGAAAAAGACCATCGCTTTGAGCAGACTGGATTGGCTGTAGTGATACATTCTCTCTCTCTCTCCCTTTCAGTTGTAGCTCGCTCTACCTTCTAGTAACGTTGGACACAGCGTTCTCGAGTGAGAGAGAAAAAAGCGTTAATGTGGAACGCTATAACACTTTCCTTTCTCCCCTCATTGGACTAAGTTTGTCGACACTACTCTGTGCGTGCATCAATAAGTAGCCTAAGTCTGAGGTCCTGTATGTACGGGACGATGTTATTCAGGATTTATGAATGTACGTTAGCAACAGTAGGCTAATTCACGAGGGTGCTATTTTATGTGTGAGCTAATATTGCGCATCTGTTCATGTGCACTGCAAGAGTTATGTTTCTGTTTATTGAATGCGTTATTCAGTGCGAACATAACCGAGAATGTAGTTTAAACTAAGTAATGATGGTGTATTAGGTTATTAGCGCTGTACTGTCGTTATGCAGATCACGGACATCTCATTGACTTTACTGCGCCGTAGTTAAGTGAAAGTAGGTCAAGTTGTAAAAAACTGCCCCTACCAGCAGGGCACCATTTACAGAGGGCATTTAAATGTATGTCTAATCGTTTCTATGTGAACTGTTAGCCCATGGTAGTAGAAAAAAATATTTATGTAAAGAGATATGAGCCGCCTTTTTATGCTTTGTGGCTTGGGTTGGGTACCGAAAACCCGGTGCTAATACTGCACAGGTGCCTAAACAACTGGTATCTACCGGACCGAATAGCAACGCAGATTTCGGTGCCCCTAAAATGCCTGCGCTTCTCTCAGATGCTCCAAAACGGACATTACAGGCAACAGACGCGTCTCTGATGACGGGGGCCCCGGGCTTCCTCCAGGCAGGGTAACTCTACCTCTTCCTCGTTGAATCGTAGGGTTTTTGAACCATTCTTTGTCTGGCCCCTCACCTGAGACCACCCTACCAGGAGCACCAGGCTCCAGACAACACGGCCCTCAGGTTCATAGGGACACACAAACCTATCCACCACAATAAGGTGATGGTTCCAGGTTAACAGAGACATTCAGTGACGAAATGCAACATCACAGACAAGACGTTTGATTTCATCATTGTGAAAATCTCATCCCAGAAGTAAAAGCGTTGAGTTTGTTTAGGTAGCAATTATTGCTGTATTAGAGCATTTCAAGCTCTGAGAAATTTAGCCCAACTTCACCCATGTTAAAAATAATTATTTTATCCAGTTAATCGAGTTGGAAGTGAAGTTGATCAGATTTGACACACACACACACACACACACACACACACACACACACACACACACACACACACACACACACACACACGTACGTACGTACGTACGTACGTATGCAAACACACATACACTAAGGTGACAAGCAGGAGGGGCAAAGCTACTGTGTGTGTGTGTGTGTGTGTGTGTGTGTGAGAGAGAGAGAGAGAGAGAGAGAGAGAGAGAGAGAGAGAGAGAGAGAGAGAGAGAGAGAGAGAAGCCAAAACAATGGCCCATCAGATTGAAACTGACTTCACCTTGTATCTTTTGGCCCCGGCCTGCGACAATAGATTGGACAGGAAATCCAATGGCAAGCTGAGACAAGGAGAGGGGGATGGAGGAGCAGAAGAGGAAAACAGATTGCTAATATGCTGCTGTTGTAGAGGTGTGTGTGTGTGTGAGAGAACTGCATGTGAACTTATAAATTACTCTATGTTTAGATCATGCATTCATGTGTGAGGATGTGTATTTTAGTATTATTTGATCAAAATGTGTGTATTTATTTTACATTGTTGTGGTTATTCAGGTGTTTCCACGTGTTTGTGAGTGAACATGAAAGTGTGTGTCTGTGTGTGTGTGGTAGGTGACCTGGCCCGTTTTAATCTGTGGCAGAGAGAAGATGTGGTGAAAACCATTATCACTGTCTCCCTGTCGCTGATAACAGCCCGCTAATCTGTTTGCTGGAGGTATTGAACGAATGCATTTGTGCCACAGACGGACAGGGAGAGAGGAGAGGGAGGGGATGAATGGGGAGATGGGAGCGGTGTGTGTGTGTGTGGATGGGGGGTGTCGGAGAGGGGCTGATGAAAAATGAGAGGATGAGGAGGTTGGGAAAACTTCCCCGACAGCGGTGGCCTCCCTGTGACAACAAAGAAGGAGGGAGAGATGAGGAAAGAGAATGAGAGAGAGGTAAAGACAACGCGGCGAGGTGAAGGAAACAAATTGAGGTAATGACAGAGACAGATGAAAAGAAATGAGAAGGAGAAAGACTGGATGAAAAAAGAAAATGGGAAAGAAAGATGGAAGATGGGGGGAAAAAAAAAACCCAGACGGTAAAGGTAGCGAGGGAGTCATGAGACTGAAAGTGTTGGATCCAGAGGGTGACTGATCCAGTCAAGTATTGTAGATCAATGGTTGTGTGAATCGACCTTGACCTGTGATGGAAGTTTGATCCGACTAAAGTCGATCTAGGAAACTGTATGTTTGGAGGATCTTTTACGTTCTCAAATACAGTATTCTCTTGCGTAGTCCTTTATTTTAGCGTGTTTTATTAGGCCTGGTCAGAAAGCTTTGAAGTGAAATGACTTCAGTCCAATAAATCACAAGAAAAATGAAGTCCGAAGTTGGGTCGCCGCTGTTGAAAAAGGTGCCAGTAGGCAGGGCCGGAGTGGGGCTAATTTTATGCCTTAGACCGGCCCACTTTACTTCAACACTGACTATACTAAAATAATGTAATTAAAACCTTAGTATATGATACTGCAATAGCGCACTGTTCTCTACAGCCTTGCAATTCCGCGTGTTTTTGTAAAATATAATTTTCAATTCCGTGCAAATACAGTAAGTGTATGATTTAGAAAGTGGTTATACTAATCTGATCATGTTTGCTTGTTCACACACTGTGGTAGCCTAGATGTGCCTTCGTCACTGACAGCAACTATCCCTTGCACGCTACTGGCTCTGCTTCTGACACTAAATCAAATGTTAAAAATTGTCAAAATTATCAGCACAAATCTTCCCTTTTTACAAAGCTTTCTGATCAAGTCAAGTCAGATTCATTACTATAGTGCCGAATCATCTGGCATCATTAATTATCTCAAGACATTTTTCATAACAGGTCTACACCATACTCCTAATTAATATTAATTGTAGTTCTTATAATATTCACTCAGTGAGCGATCCTACCTGCCCACTCTGGAGTTATGGGCTCATGGCTCTTCATTGTGACTGTTAGCAGCAAACTGGACTAGTGGCTGCTGCGGAAGAGCTACAAGAAATGAACGGTGGTCTGCAGGCAACGTTGTATAATGTTTTGAACGACTGCTAGAATCTTGCACTACTCATAGCTCAGTCTCATGGTCTTCATTTGGCGTTTCACTCTCAAACTGTGAGCTGGTTTTAATGAAAAAGTTGCTCAGGTTAGCAAATCTGGACTTTCTAGAGCTTTCCTTTTTTTATTGTCGCCTTTTCAGCACCGTTTTGCGCATATTATCTATTTTTATAGCTTCTTTTTACTCGCGGATCTCATCCTGTAATAAAAACACTGACTGAAGTAGGGCTGTCCTCGACTAAAGAAATTCTTAGTCGACTAACACTTATACGATTTTGTCGACTAATCGATTAGTTGATTTAATTGACAGAGCTGTGCGCTTTGAGAGGTGGTAAAGACTAGAAAAGCACAATATAAATGTAGTTAATTAACCATCTGTAAAACTGAGTTTCTCCACAATTAATCCTGCAAAAGCACCACTTTAAATCTTGTGTTTACCATAAATGTGCTCAGAAGTTTCTTGGAAATAAGTAATTAAGCATGAATAAGCATACAAAATGACTAATCGACTAAAGAAATCTTAGTCGACTAAGACCAAAACGACCGATTAGTCGACTAATCGACTAAGAGGTGGCAGCCCTAGACTGAAGTGTTTGTTGAACAAGGTGGCGCCGTCAGAGGAGTCTAAACATGATTATGTCATAATAACCAGACTGCACTCTGTGGGTGGGCTGCTTGAACGTAGAGAACGATGAGCTGCAAGAAAAAATAAATAAATAAAAAGAGTGGGCAGCCTAGGGATAGCATCCATGGTATATTTTAACTATGATTTCAACCCAGTGCCATGAATGAACACAGCCGCCCCCTCGTGTCCACCGGGCGCAATTTTGCTCACAACGATCACAAAAACATTGTAATCGAGTTTGATTATTTTGCACATTACATTTTGCAAGTAAACTCTTTATTTTGTCTTGTGTTCAAAAAGTTCAACAGGAAAAATATTACGGGAAATTTCAGAGTTCAAGGACGTTTTCACTGTTTCACTGTTTTTTCAATAAAAAAGTTCAATAAATGCAACATCTTTCCAAATGGCAATAAGTAATCGTGTTAAATACCAAATATTGTATTGACCAAAATAATTGTGATCATGTTTTTTTTTTTCTTAATCGAGCAGCCCTAGGAGCCAGCACATGTGACCTCACACCTGTCCTTTTTCTACTCACCATCAGTCCTGTTTTTAAGGGTTTAGCCTGGTCCCTGTCCCCTGTCCCCTGTCCCTTGTCCTTAGGAGAGTTTTAATTGCACTATGACACTGAAGAATGAACTGCTGACAAAACTACAGCAAGTCCACCAGAAAGCCACCCAGAAGGTTGATGCAAAACCAGGTTAACACGCCCGGAGCCAATCATTAGTAAAGAGCCATGCACAATTGGTACGACCACAACCAAGAGGCATGACAGCAGCAAATCCATAACTGTGGACCTTTACTACTGCACTTACAAGAGCACATAGACGGGTGCAAAAAGCATGCTGAGACCCTTACTCCTCCTAACTCCATCTCTTCATTGCTCCTTCTTCCATCCCTCATAAATGAACCCAATATACTGAAACTCTCATCAATGCTAAAGGCCATGTAGCCTACCTGACGGTGTTCAACCTTAATTACTAAATTTCCAAGAATTAATAAAACTAAGACTGATGACAGAGATACTTGAGAAAAACAAATTTAAAAGATATTTGTGCTTTTTATTTCACCATACCCATGTGACTAATTCCACGGTGCCGTTGACTGGGCTGTTTGTCAGTTGAGGCTGTCGGTGGTGGTTGGGAGGAGGGGGAGTTTGGTTTTACTGCAAGCCCCGGGCTAGCAGTTAACCTGAGCTCAGAGACCCTCTCCTATGAAATGCTGAAGATTGCAGAGATGTTAAAGAAAAGAATGGGTGGGCTGGAGTGGGGTTGTAACACCCTAAGCAGTATGTCAAACACAAGGAAGGACATACTTATGCACCTGTTTTATCTTCCTTCTTTCTCACCATCTCCATTTCATTCAGCCTGTAACGTCTCTTCCTTCTTCTCTTTTACATCATATTCCTACTCTTCATTTCCATATCTTTTTGTATCCTGTCTTACTCTCTCTCTGTATCTTTCACTCTCTTGTGTCATCTCTTCACCCCCCACTATCTCTTCTCTCCCTCCCCTCCCTTCCTCCCGCTCTGCTGAGGCCCTGGGGCACCATCCCACTGCACCGGCTAACCCTTGTATAAGTTTTCCAATTCCAATTCCTGCTGGATTATGGCATGGTGGTGATGAGGGGACATTTCCTCTCTGATTGTATATTTGATTCAATGGTGTGATTATTGGAGTGTGTGTGTGTGTGTGTGTGTGTGTGTGGATGGAGAAGGTGATGATGTTGAGTGGGGACAGAGACCTTGACCTCACCCAGGGGACAATGGACATTCTTGTGCTTTCTCTCTCATACACAAACAAAATCCATGCTCTCTCACACACACACACACACACACACACACACACACACACACACACACACACACAGAGAGAGAGCCCTCTCCACCCTCCAGCCCTGAGGTTAGGGGCTGTAGATGGCAGACATGGAGATTGGTTTTTAGTTAAATGTCAGTGGAGGTGAGAGTACTGCCCAAAGGCACCTCGATCTCTCTCCCTTTCTGTGTCTCTTGCTAGCTTTCTGTCTCTCGATCACTCGCTCTATTCCTTGTGCTGTTTCTTATGACAACGTCTGTCTTTCTTTCACCTTGTCTTTCTTAATTCTGTCAATATGGATCCCTTCCATCTCATATCTACCTTGTGGTCTTTCTTAAGATTATTTTTGGGCTTTTCCGCCTTTAATTGATAGGACAGTTAGGTGAGAAAGGGGAGAGAGAGAGAGGGGGAAGACATGCAGGAAATCGTTACAGGTCGGACCCGAACCCTGGACCTCTGCATCGAGGCGCGCCTGCTCCACCCACCGAGCCAATCCGGCCACCCTTTGTTTAATCAATCAGTTTGCTCCCAAATATCAGAGAACTAGATGGAAAAGAATCTCCATCTTAAGAAACCTATAACTGAGTCATTTTCTTCAAACAAGGGAAAATAGAATTAAGAAAACTGAAACCTGTTTTTATATAATACCTGAAACAAAGGAATTTGCATCGACAAAATCTGAAATATTCTTATTGCATTGTTTTACAAAATTGGGACTTTAAGTTGGCTAATCTATTTTTCATAATGTATCACATGATGATGTGAAAGCAAAGTGACAATGTTAAAGGGATCGCTTGTCGTAAGAATTATCACCTGAATCTGCCGCTGCAGCACGACTCAGGGCGTTTTCACACATACCTCGTTTGGTCCGGACTTTCGGACTTTTTAGTTTGATCCGAACCAAAATTAAAGGTGTGAAACCTCCCCCGGACCACGGTCCGGATCAAAAGACCAAATTTTGGTCCGACAAAAAGAGGTGGTCTCGGTCCGGACCAAACTGAACCATGGTTGATAGTGTGAAAGCATTTTTTGGATGGTTCGGACTTTCGGACCAAATACAGGAAGCTCTGGCAGACTCTCCTCGTGTTACAAGACCGGGGAAGCTCCTTTAAGGAATAGCTCAGAGAGAGAGAGCGAGAGCGAGGGTAAATGCGCTCAGAGCAGACAGCTGTCGGCTATCAGAGCAGAGAATACATCAGCAGTTTATTTGTTAAGTGGTAGTAAATGTACAGTGTAGGTTTCAGTTTGTCTCTGAATAAATGCTCCAGAAAGAAAGTTCCCGTGTCTTGCTTCTCTACATCACAACAAAACAAAAAGAGCCGCGGCAGTAGGGGAGAGCAGCGGTCAGTTGAATAGCCTAAACTCTCGGACCCAGAGAGGATACGAGGACGGGAAAGCGAGTCAACAAACCAATCAGTTATAAGTATCTGGAGACGCAGCTCACGTATGTGATGACGGCAGGACGTAGTTTTGTCACGTATAGATCTTTAGTGCGCTTGCAAAACTGCAGTGTGAAACCAAAACTTACCGGATCAAATGTATACAATGTAACAAAAACATGAACCTTGGTACGGACCTTGGTTCGGACTTTCATGTGTGAAAACGCCCTCAGTCACAGCTCAGGCAGTTCTCCTGCCCACAAGTTTACTGTGCTGGTTCATTCTCACCGCTCTCATAGCCTCGTTTCCGGCCGCAGCAGGCAGATGTTTTCAGCCAAAAAGCTCTAAAAACCCACTGTACACTACCTGCTCAGCACCAAATAGCAGACAAACACAGTTAGAGACTAGCCGGTGGACATAGTGGAGCATTTTCCCCTCAAGAATTGGTGAAGACCAACAAAACTAAAAGAGAGTGAATATTGGATATTCACCAGGTAGCCAGAAACATCACTCCAAATGGTTAATAATGATGCTCCGTAACTGCTGGATGTGTAAATAAGCAACTTTTTGTTTGCTATTTCCCCATATCTAACTAAAATGTAAGGCGTGTCTGTCTGTCTGCAGGGTTTCCGCAGGGTCTTAAAAAGTCTTAAAAAGTCTAAAATTTCTAAATCAAAATTTTAGGCCGTAAAAAGTCTTAAATTCACTGAAGTATTGTGTTCTAGGTCTTAAATAATTTTAAACCGGTATTACTTTTCCTACGTCCATGCAACGCTACCTCTAATGCTCTTTTTTAAATTTATTCTGTGGCGTTGTAGTTCTTTCTTTCACTAGTCCAAATATAATTTTGCTGTATTAGGACTACAAATGATACCAACATGCAACTTATATTGCAGCCACTCAGCTTTCATGTTATTGGCGCGAGTCTTTTTCGGATTGTACCACAGACATAAAACAGATTTTATTCTTCAGTTATGGGGAAGTGCAAGTTCAGTGAATTTAGGGCTTGGTTGGTGTTGTAATAAAGGTCTTAAATTGAATTCGTAATGGTCTTAAAAAGTCTTAAATTTGACTTGGTGAAACATGTAGAAACTGATCTGTCCGTCTTTAGTTTTTCCTAACAGCTGTTCATCCAACCAACTTAACACTTGGAGGGTGTTTTGCTGAGGACCCAGGTGCCAGCTCTTGAGATCAATGGAACAGATAGGGTGAGTTATGTACAGTAGACACTGTTTATGCATTGAGATTTGTCCCTTATTTGCTGCCGAATGGCATGCTGTGTACAGCTCGTTCTCCGTCGCTCGCTACAATACATTGAAGAACTGATGAAGGAAAAGAGAGACTTGAGATGTTCTATTGTATCAAACATTTCAAGCATCAGTGATGTGTGGTGTGAACGCTTAGGTTCCCAGAAATACCCAGGAAATAGCTAGCTGTTAGCAAATGACACATATACTCCAGCTTTGCTAGGGGACGCAACTATGTCATGGCAGGTGTATTGCTCAGGACTCGTGGAAGCGCAGTGTTGAGTGTGGAGTTGTTTGGATGAGCAGTTCTTGAGAAAGCTGCAAGCAGCAATACCGGAGGCAAGGCAGTCGTCCCTTTCCGAACAGGGACGTTTTGAGCGGGCACTGCATAGTCGTCTTAAAAGGTGATGATTCTGCAATGTTGTGTTACTAGCTTGTTTCCACTGCCCCCAGATACTGCAGGTTTTAGGACTCAAATTATGTCAGAGATGACTTAATATGGAGAATTTCACAGTGAATAAATGCATCTGTTATGTGCCAGTAAGTCACAATCTGAGATAGCTTCAGACCCAGTCAGGCATAGCCTTGAGTTAATGTGCTACTTTGCATTAATGTTAGAAATTGAGTCATAAATAGTACGATTTAACCCAGTATGGTGTCATAGTGAGCCTATGTTAGAAGTGATGGGCCATTAAACAAGAGTACTCTGCATGTTATAAAATGACGTTCACTTATAATGCATTTGAAAGTCAGTGAGTCCATTCACAAGAGTGCAGCATTGGGCTAACTGTGCCTTGTTTGATCAGAGAAGAAGAAACTGCGGTGGTGTTAGTTGTTTGGATATCTATTTTAACTGGGTGTTCAGTCAGTGGATATTAATATATTTATCAGACGGCAGGCTGAGTGGGGTTTAGATTGTGGCTTACGATGTCTGATCGTTGTAAGCTACAAAACAAAGCATTGTCACTAGCATGGAGATACTAACATTACTTAAAATATTTTTTTAATAATGGGACAGGTTAAAGTTCTCCAACCAGGGGCAGAAGAAGTAAGAAGAAATCATCAAACCAACCCCTACATGTTGTCCGTATTGTCAGTACAAGTTGTCAGTTGTGCAGATCTCCCAGAAATGTAATGCCATGAGTTGTGTCAACTATGGCTGTGACGATAACCACTCCCATAATGCGGTGTCCTACTGCGTCATTTTGGATAAACTCCAAAATATAATGGGTTCTTCCTTGGAGGGCCAAAAACATGACCTCCTTGGCGGAGGTAATTATCATACAATTCTGCAGTTCCTTTTAGCTTCAGAGCATTTTAGCCTCTTAAAACTCAATATTTAGATTTTACATCTTGCAACCTTGTGGGTTCAGTCTCCCACTTTCATCAGCATAATTTCCAGCTGCAGCAGTCAACAGCAGCAGCAGTAAGCAATTTCAGCAAAACGACTCTGATAAACCCACTGTAACTACTAGCCCAACACCAAAGGGATTAAATTAGCGACTAGCTGGCAAATGCAATGGAGCATTTAGCTGCTGAAGCACTGGATAGTAAATATTGGATGTCTAAATAGGCGATAGGGTTATACATCTAAGAGCTGGTTCTCATATGATCATTATGTGTCTGCATTACTATCAGTAAAGAACATTGGGAACTTGCAGAATCGACCAGGTAGTTACTGTGGCTTTGCAGGCTACCAAAAGGACAGCTGGCTGCAAGTGTGTGGCACAGATTGCATTCTGCCGTGGGTGTCAACATCCCAGCTGCTGCTCCTTGTGAACACCCAACCAAAAGAAGAAAGCTGCTGTGCATCTGTTGCAGCCTGTGGCTTTAACAATGTTGTTACCTTTTTTAAAGTCAAAAATAGTCGAACTGACTGCCTTGGCCTTTTCATTGGTAGTGTAGATAAAGCAAAAATGAAGCACGTATATTTGACTCATGTCATCATCGGTTTGTTCCCACCAGCAGAGATTTGACAGCTGGATCATGCCAAAGACTCGGCATGAAAAAGTGCTTCAGAAAACTGGCATCCTGTCCACAGTGAATATTTGAATACTTATGTATGTTTGTGTAAATGTGTGTGTGGCCTGTCCTGTTCGACCCCAGATGTGTCAATCAGCTCAGCTCAGAGTGGCAGTTGTCAAACTGGTATTCACAGCACCAGAGCCAGAGGGGTCTCACACACACACACACACACACACACACACACACACACACACACACACACACACACACACTGGTACTCGGAGATCATGTCCTAAAGGGTTGTTATTGTCCTAACATGGGCCGTACGTTGTCTGTCCACCAATCTGATCACACGGACCAATAAACCTCTACACTGCCCCTAACTCTACGTGTGTGTGTGTGTGTGTGTGTGTGTATGTATATGTGTGTGTGTGTGGGTGTGGGTGTGTGTGTATGTGTTTACTGCATGAGTGCTGACTGACAGCTGTCACAAAGCCTGAGAAGCAACAGACCGTATGCACTGTGTTTTTGTGTTACTTTATGATGGATTAAGTGTGTGCGTGTGTGTGCCTCTGGATGTAAGAAAAGGTCAGTGTCTGCTAGCTATTTGAATGTTTTTACACTGGGCCAAAACACACACACACACACACACACACACACACACACACACACACACACACACACACACACACACACACGCTTTGATTGCAGCAGATGGTGGTTGTTAAAGTGGGATCATACACACACATGCTCACACCTGCTGGCCTGGATTTCCGTTATCTGGTTATTGCCGTTTTTTGACCGGGAAATCCTGTCGAAGTCGGACAACTTTAAATTAGTGCTGAGCGTTATGAACAAAAATTAGTATGATGGTATTTTTTAAGATTCTGACGGTTTCACGCTATATCACAGTATTTTGTTTTGGATGACGGCCTTATAATAGGTTTATAGTGGATTTTTCTACTGCCAGTAGTACATAGAACATAAAATTTAAATGTTTTAAATGTAAAATTATTAGTATTACAAATTATTTGTGTCACAAACCGTTTACATTGTTAGTTAATTTCCTATCCTGGCCTGGGTCATACGGTTTGATAAAGTACTTATTGGACTTATCATTGCCTTTACAATAACGAGCGTAGCTGTCAGGTCCTCCTGTACGTTTAATCTCCATTTTTTCCTGCATCCACTGTGTGTGTTTGTGTGTGTGTTTGTGTGTCAGTCGCGAGGAGAACTGAGCAGCCCCGCCCGCTGCAGAGAGCCGACAGAGAAACTGCAGCCGCTTCAGCGACTTTAGAGTGAAAAAAACGTTACAGCGTACATTGATGTTAAAATGTAGGGATGCCCCGAATATTCGGCCACCGGAAATTTTCAACCGAAAATGGCCCAAAAGGGCATTTTCGGTTTTCGGCCGAAATACATTTATCACCGAAACAATACGGCCAAAATGTTGTGATGACGCAAACAGAAACCGCGACCTGCACGTGTGTCAGTACCCGTTCCACCTGCAAAGCGTCTCCTAAGCAAAGAGGTTGAGACGGACCACGGAGTGAAAACAATGAAAAGTGCTCTTAGAGTCTGTCAGCACACGCTTCAGTGAGATCTATTCGGATCCTCTGCACTTAATCGCAACTGTATTTGATCCGCGTTATAAAGACCATTACTTGGATGCGGAAATAAAGCGGGGCGCACGAGAAATGATCCAGGCCGCGATGGATGCGGAGAACCCGCACGGAGCAGCGCACGGAGCAGCGCCCAGCGCAGGAGGAGATCAGAGCGCAGAAAAAAAGACTCTCCTCTCTGCACCAGATGAGGGACATGCACCCTCGTTGTCTGATATGTTCAGTGAAATCCTGCAAGAAAGTGCCTCAAATAATAATAATAATAATAATAATAATAATAATAATAATAGGTAAGCTATTCTGTTCTTAGGCTACAATATACTGTATGTGACTATCAGATTGTAGCCATATTTCTGCTAGATATTTTTTTTAATATTAATTTATACAATTGCAATGCCTTGATTTTAGTAAAGTTAGTACACAGTCATAGCCATAAATGCAATGGTACTAATAATTGGCATAATGGTGTTTCAGTTTTCGGTTTTCGGGCTTGGTTTCCTCTTTCGGTTTTCGGTTTTGGCCAAGAATTTTCACTTCGGTGCATCCCTATTAAAATGTATACAGGTTGGCAGGACGGCCTGAAATGTTTTGCACGGTCTTTCTGTGTAGGTTTTGTTGGTAACTCGTCCACACTTCTTTTTTCGCGCGAAAGGGAAACACAGCTGTCTGAGGTCCCATACGGGCACGAGGCTACATTGCGCATGCGTCGAACCGTGCGGCACACACACTCTCCGAACCGAGACAAGCGGACCGAACAGTTTGGATGTTTTTTCATGAACCGTACCACCCCTAGTAAGAAGGTATGCAGTTACAGTAATAGGGGTGCCCTCTCAATACACACGATGTTTGTGCATACACTGATTGCATTTCTTGCCCACCGCCCTGACTATCATTTTGCTTTTTTATAGAAATAAAACAAATTTAGTTAATTTTTGCGTAGAAGTGAAAAGCAAAAGTGCAGAATCAGACACAATTATATGATTTGATACAATTTCTTACCAGATTTACTCATGGCTCACAAAGAAAATAGACCAGAAACTAGACTGATCCACATCGCTATGTCTGAACAGCCTGAAAAATAACAGATTTGGGGGGGAAAACATTAGGTTTTACAAGCTTTGTATGCTGGTAAAAATACCTAAAATTTATTTAAAACTAAGAATTTAAGCAATCTTTTTTACTATATTGTATTCATAATTATTATGCCTTTTAAAATTTTTATTTCAATTAATTTGTTAAAAGAAAATAGGTCAGGTCGATGAGTATGTTGCTGGCATCGGCTGTTAGGTGCAAAAAAACAGACTGAATAAACTTAGCGGTCAAATTTGCGTGAATAACGCAAGAAAAATTCACATTTAAAGGAACACGCCGACTTATTGGGAATTTAGCTTATTCACCGTAACCCCCAGAGTTAGACAAGTCGATACATACCCTTCTCATCTCAGTACGTGCTGTAAAGCTGTCTGACGGCTCCAGCAGCATCAGCCCATAACAGAACAGGCAGGTGAATGGTTCCAGTAATCCTACTGCTCCGAATAAGTGACAAAATAACGCCAACATGATCCTATTTACATGTTGTGATTTGATACGTCAGGCGTGTACAAAAACAACGGTCATGAGACGCAGCCATCTTCTAACCATAAACAAACCGGGAACTATATTCTCAGGCGGAAGAATATAGTACTTGGGCGGAGTGATATGCTCGCAGCAAGCCTGTCTGAGAATATAGTTCCCGGTTTGTTTACGGATAGAAGATGGCTGTGTCATGTTACGTTGTTTTTTGTACACGCTGTGACTCTACAAATCACAACATGTAAACAGGAACATGTTGGCGTTATTTTGTCACTTTTGTCACAATTCGGAGCAGTAGGCTAGTTGGAACCAGTTACCTGCAGGATCTGTGCTGGGCTAAGCTAATGCTGGAGCCGTCAGACAGCGTTACAGCACGCACGGAGATGAGAAGGGTATGTATCGACTCGGGGTTACGGTCAATAAGCTAAATTCCCAATAAGTCGCCGTGTTCCTTTAAGCTGAACGCCCCTTAACATAGTAACTATCCATTCAAATTCCCACACAGATTGTACAGATCTACAGAACACTAAGAATGTAAAACATTTCTTTTTTTCCCTCGGTCATGTTTATATTCCATCATATTAGGAATATGCAAGCTTCAGTCTTTTGGCACAAAGCACTAAACTACTTCACACAGCATTATTGTTATTTCACACTCTCAACTTTGTTACACTTGCCTCGCTCAAGTGCAGTGTCCATTTGAACTGAAGCACCACGGGAGCTGAATAGCAGGGGAGAGCAGCCAAGGCAACAAACGAGCCAATTTGGAGACACAAATAGTGTGGCATAACACTTTCCCATAGTTAAACCCTAAAACAATGCACAGAGGCAGAGAGCGAATGTGAAATGAGTGGCTTTGAGTGCATCCCAGTAGGCCAATATGCTGTCTGTGTGTGTGTGTGTGTGTGTGTGTGTGTGTGTGTGTGTGTGTGTGTGTGTGTGTGTGTGTGTGTGTGTGTGTGTGTGTGTGTGTTGTCGCTGTAAGTAAGACAGGAAATGCACAAGAAAAATGTCCATAACACTGGGAAATCCTCACAAACTGGGGTTGCTGCACATGAAGACTAGCATAAATAAGTAATGAATTACTCATTAGCTGTCAATCGTTGGAGAAGTAGAGTCATTAATGGCAGCACTGATTCATGACACTGCTTATATCCTCACTACTAAGACTGTTTCTACTTATTTCTGACTCACTCTAAATTGAAATACTAATTGATAACACCAGTTGTTTCTCGTTAAAAAAACAAGAATACGATTACCGTCTTCTGCCTCCCTTCACACACACAATTTAGTTTATTAGTTTATTTTAGTTCATTACGACGTAGGCCTTAATTTTGTGCTTTAAAAGTTTTTCTATTGTTATGGTAACATTGTACATCTGTAACCTGCGATGAATGTTTGCAACATATGGTTTGGGTAATAATTTAACTGTGACTTCTTTTTGTCTTAAAAAAGGTTTGGCTAACCCTACGGTTTGTTTAAAGGCCATGCACACCCATGGTGCATCCACACAGGTGATTTCATTTATTGTGGCTGTAGACCTCAAATGACTTTTCAAGCAGTTCCACTGTCGCAGACACATTTTCAATATCTGAATGAAATCATGAGAGTCATGCTAGAGTTGGGGCGCGCTCCTGTCGCCTCAATCGTTTGGTGTAAGGTGGTCATAAAACTCAGATTCAGTCTTTTTCCCATCTTGACATTCCGACAAAATCAAAGGTGTTTGATATTATCGTAAGTTTTAAGTCTTGATAGTTAATTTAAATCCCATAAACATTGTCAACAACCAATGGGTGTGCTCCCTCCAGCACCAAACAGGAAGCAGCAAACTCGGTAGAGCCAATGTTGTTTATGATTGCTATGGCGCCTCGCTAAGCTAATCGCTAAAGATGGGAAGTTGCCGATTTTCAACCCTTCTGAAGCTAGTCATCCAGGGGAGATTTACTGGCGGGTAAACCCAAACCTCCGGGTACTGGTGCCGTTCATCTGCATGTACGGCAGGACAGAAAATCGTCAAACTTTCCCTCAAAGCTAGCGCTAGCTAGCTAGCTTGGTTACATCTTTCAAAACATATCTAGTTGTAGTCTTGCAAATTGTGACCCTGCAAGATCCCCAGTCTTTACATATTATGACAGTCTTTAGATATGAGATAGTTTCAGACTTTAGTCTTTTCAGAGTCGTTTCAGCGTCTGCTAGTGTATGGTAGACATGACAGTAAACATCAAATACCGAAGAAATTCCCCATTGATGAATGAAGTCGACTGTTTTCACAATACAGTAACGTGAGCAATATAAATGAGCTGGATACATGGTTTAATGTAATTTGCTCTTACCAGTGTAACGCTGTGTGTTTGTCCATAGCAAATCCCCACCAATAGGTCCCAAAATACGTCCCAGTTAGAGAGTAAATGCCTTAAACCTGTTCTTTGTAAATCTTTACAATCATTACCTGAAAAACTTGCTCTGTTTTTAGCTGTAGCTTGCTAGCTCGGAGGTTCTGGTTGTTGTTTCCCAAAGTGACCAGAGTTTAGCACGGCAACACTAAGAAAGCAGAAGAGGACATCCGGCGGAATTTCTGGTGGCGCCAGAACTATCCGGTAAATGAGCCGTCGTCGATCCAGACTAGTTATAACCAAATAATGGCCAACACTTTGAAACCAAGACAAAACTGAAATTTCCCTTTTTTCAATGCCCCGTAGTCCAAACCCAGCAACCCTCACACCTCTGCCAACATGGGGACTTCCTGATAAATGGTAGTCCCATGTGCCTATAAACAGCAATCTCTTTTTCACACACACACACACACACACACACACACACACACACACACACACACACACACACACACACACACACACACACAGAGGAGGCTATGCACTGCATTCTATCCCACTAATTCCTATTCATTTAAAACAGCCACCAGGGCACGGCGTAGCCTAGCCTGGCCCCAGACACCAGCCATTCATTATTCAGCTGCTTGCTTTATGAATGGCTTACAGGGGGATGCTACAACAGCAACCAAGCAACACTGCTCGTAAATCACAATACGCATACATACTTTCTTTTATTTATTTTTTTTACCTTTTTTGAGGATACAGAGCCTTGTGCATATGTGTTTGCCCGTGAATGGGTTTGCACTTTGTCATCAATTTCTCTCTGTGCACTCTCTCTGCTGCTGTTTAATTAGTAATGAGGACAAATATTTGTTTGTTCCAACACTGAGGGAGAGAGAGGAAGTGAGACACAGAGAGAGCGCGAGGCAGACAGACAGACAGACAGACAGACAGACAGAGAGAGAGAGAGAGAGAGAGAGAGAGAGAGAGAGAGAGAGAGAGAGAGAGAGAGAACCTACAGGACTAAATTAGTTTCCCCTTGTTTCTTGTCAGAAGCAAGCTGTCTGACTGTTGTCTCTCTACAGGCAACCAATGATAGAGATGGCCACTACTCTGTGTGTGTGTGTGTGTGTGTGTGTGTGTGTGTGTGTGTGTGTGTGTGTGTGTGTGTGTGTGTGTGTGTGTGTGTGTGTGTGTGTGTGTGTGTGTGTGTGTGTGTGTGTGTGTGTGTGTGTGTGTGTGTGTGTGTGGCAATACCAAAGCACAGGGAAGCTCAAAGCACAGGGCAGCTGTTTAACATAGTCTGTGGTATAACTAATAGATCACACTGTGTTACATTTGTCAATGTGACACTTTCTCCTATATTGAGTTACACTCGGGGGGGTTTCTGCCTTTCTTCTCCTCCCTCTCTGTGTTCTTCTTTATACTTCTCCACTCTTGCGCTCTTTCTGTCCGTCTCTACTCTTTCTAACCTCTGCAGTCTTTCTCTGTTTCGCTCCGCAAATCACGACTCAGGCTACAGACAGCGAGGGAGATCAGCCTACCAGAACAATGCACTGGTCTGGTCAAGGTGTAGACATCCCTCTCATCCACCAATGATGATGGATGACATGATGGACTGTGTGTTTTCAGTTTTGTCATGATATACATCAGGGGTTCTCTGTCTGTCCGTGCTCATATTCAGTCACAAGTCATGAGGAGACTGACTTTTTAGGAACTTTTAACAAAATTATTTTGCATAGTGATGGATAGTAAAGATGTCAGAAAATTCTGTGAAACTGAAGTGCTAGGATGCCTTTAAGTTCACCTGTACATCTGTGAATAGAAACGAATTGGACCTCATTTACTGGAGCAATTTCTCACTTATTGTTCACTGTTATGCTATTATGTGTGTTTTATGTACAGTGTATGTATGAGAGTGGTGGCATTGCAGTAATGATTGATGGGCCCTTCTCTTTCTTCCAGATGCTTCCACTCAGCTCGTCTTTCCCTGCCAGGCCTCTGATTCTGCTTCCACTCTGTCACTCACTCACAGAGAACGTGTGCGCGTGCACACACACACACACACACACACACACACACACACACACACACACACACACACACACACACACACACACACACACACACACACACACTCTCTCTCTATGATTCTGTTTCCAGTTCGTTAGTCACGCAGCAACACACTGAGATATGAAGGCAGTATGTGACAGCGCATCTACCAGTGCTCTCAGCCGCCACACACATGCACATACACACAAACACACACACACTCAATGCTGCTCAGTGTTGTGTTTTGTTTTCCCCAACTGACCTCTTGAAGAAAATGTCTTGTTTCAGGCTATGTTGTCTTTGCAGTTGTCAGGTAGGCAGCTATATAAAGATTGTGATGCTGTGTGTGTGTATGTTTGTGGTTGGCTTGGGGTGAACACATTTGACTAGACTGTTCACAACAACATTTATAGATTTTTGAGGAATCACTCTGTAGGCATTTTTAACAATTGATGTTTTGACTTAAATAAAAGGAAATCAGCCATTATTCATTGTATAATTTACACCTATGCCCTTCCTACTCTGACAGGGCTGGGTACTATCCCATCTAACATACATAGACATACAACTACATATACACGGTTTGTGGGCTCCAAACTAACTTTTTACCACTGCCCCGAAAAAACAATTATAACCATCCCAAAGTGAATGTAAACGGTCCTAAAATCAATATGTTGTTTCTTTACTTTGTTATTATCATCTATAGTTGTTAGTGGCATAATAAAAACACCATTAAATTGTTGAGTAAATAAATAATTATAGTTTGCTCCATTCAAAGAAATAGGTTTAAAACAAAATGAAAAGTTATCATTAAACTGTGAAAACCTGAATTAAACCAAAGTAAATAAGACATAATTTAGTAACACAGAACTTGGGAAAATCTGTGTTTAGCACGGCTGGCACTATTAGGACTCTGCTGGCCACCGGCTGCTAACAGCTAACTAGCTCTCCTGCCGACTTCAACACAGACTTGTTGTTCACAATGTAGCATTATCAGGAAAAAATAGCATATTTATGAGGTCCTGCTACTTGAATGACAAAAACGGGTCATTGGTCAGTGCGTTTCAAAATTCCTGATGTGGTGCTTCTGTCTGAGTACTTAAAATGTAGGTAATACAACTACATAAGCTTTGGGAATGGCCATGGTTAAAACCCACCAGTGCTGATGTGAACATCTTACTCCAGTGTTGAAGTCAAAACACTGAATGCTCATCCAGCAGAAGACTTTTCACTTACAGTGACCCATACTTTCTGCCATGCTTTCTGCTTTGCTACTGAATGTAAAGTCATGGTCACTTTGAGCTTTTTTTTCTTCTTTTTTTTTAAACAACCGACATGCTGTTGATAAACTGCTCTTAATGGAAGCTTTACTGTGAACCTGTTTTTACTTTAGTATTATATACAGCGTAGCTAGAGTGCTCCTTTGCTAAGGTTGTTGTGTAGCAGTTACAGACTAACCAACCCCTCTGAAACGCAACCAGCTGTGAGGTTTGGATAACACACAGGACTAACTACCTGCATGCACACACACCTCGCACACACACACCTCGCACACACACACACACACACACACACACACACACACACACACACACACACACACACACACACACACACACACACACACTTGCATGCACCATGATTCATAACCCAGTGTGCTGCCTTTTGACACAAAGGCAATAGGAGCAGCAGCCTGTACAAGCCTGGACTTTTATTTCTTTCAATTTGTCTTGCTTAAAAAACAAACCGGCCGTGAGCCAGTGAATAAATAAATAAAGTGGTAGGCACTGAGGGAGGGAGAGAGGATGGATGAATGGCCCCGTCTCAGGAGTGAGGGAAGGCACCGGGGGGTAGACCTACCTTGGAGAAGAAAGTATTGTGTGTGCTGGCAATTCTTTGTCTGCATGTCTGCAAATAGGTGCACACATGCCATTTTATGTTGGCATGTCTATATGTGCACATATATGTGTGAATGTGTTCCATAATCTAGTGCAATATGTGAATATGTATTTTTGTGTGTGTGTGTGTGTGTGTGTGTGTCATTTTATGCCTATTTTTGTTTTTGTGAGTATGTGAGCTCTGAAAAAAGTCTGTTTACAGGCACATGTGCACACATAGCTGTCTGCATGTGTGTGTCTGAGCAGCTGTCTCCCGGCCTGCTGTTGATCACAGAGTGTGTATGCGGCCACGTTGTTTCATCTTTCAGAGCCCGTCCCAGACAGACAGAAGCGGGCGGGACCGTTCCCTTTCTCATCATCTCGGCTTATGACTGTAAGCTTCCATTGTGGAAACATACAATATGGTATTTTCTTGTACTGCTTTAGAGTACTTTATGATGGAGGTTTTTTAATAGATTGGCAGCATAAGAACTATAACTTTAAGTAAAACTATAAATAAATCATACGTGTCCGCCACATTTTTCAGGAAATGTATAACCTACATAAATTACTACATAACTCACAATTCTATTGGCGACATACTGTTATATGTTAAACCAGAAAATTGTTCTTTGTTTGTACCTAATCGAATCCTTTTTCTTACACTATTAATCCCTCCAAAAAGGTTTTTATACAGATGTTAAGGTCCCATGTTTAAATATCTCTCTCTACAGGCTTGTTGGTGTTGGAAATAAATTTTTATTTGGTGGGGAAATCCTTGCTGGGAAAGTTGTCATTAAAATGTGCACAATTCTCTCCTGGAACAACTGTTTCCACTTATTTATGGTTCATTTTAGCATCTTGAAACAAGAACATCAAAACGGTACTTAATTCAAGGATACTGGGAGAATAAGAACATTTACTGTGAAAACATATTCTGCTTTTTAGTTTTTACTTTAAGCCTCAATGTGAGACTTCTTCATGATGGCTACAGTTTAATGTCAAGCACTCTGGAATGAGTTCCAAAGCAGTCAACGTAAGCCCTTCAAACACATCTGTTGATTTTGGGCACTTTTTTAAACATGCCACAGATTCTAATTGCAATGCACTTAAAGCAGTGAAACATGCTATGTCAGCAAACCCCTGAAGCAATTAAAATAGCTGACATGACAGATAGTTGCAATATATCCACACAATGAGGGGGTTATTCTTTCAATACATTCAAATTCAAACCCTGTCTCTGTCTGTCTGTATAGTAACTGTGTCCCTGAGGCAACCATCTTTTTTTCCCCTCCATGTTGTTCTACTTACTACTAGGACTCTTTTTTTTTTTTTTTTTTTTGTCTCCTTTTGTAAACTCAGCATCCATCCATCACTCCCCTCTCTCTCTTCATGTATTGGTGTGTGTAGAGTTTATGTCTTCAGGTTACTGATAAACCCCTTTCCTTCTCTTTAGCTACCCTGGTGCTTGTCTCTTTCAGTTTTTACACAGGAAAGTAGCCCTCCCACTTCTGTTTTCTTGCTCCCTTTTAGCTGATAATGGCCTATTGCCTTGTTATGGATACTGGAATAATTCCTAATATTAACTTGACCATATTCTTCATTAAATAATTCTGAATGTTGATTTTGAACAGACATCACTTGACATTTTTCTGAAGAGTTGAGCCTTTTTTCTTTAGTTTTTTTTGTAAGTGCTTTTCTTTATCGAAAATACACCTTTTGAAGAGCTGCTGCTGTCGGAGCACCTTGTTACTGCTTCAATATACTTTTTGTGTATTGATGAAATCCCATTACTCATGTTCCAACTAGGACACAGGCGATAAGTAATGTGTAGCGCACTGTATATATTTTGAAGAAATGCTAAAAGCAAAAAGATATGGTAAAAGGAGTTCTGCACGTGTTTTTCTCTGGGACACTTCAGTCTTGATTTGTGAACATGAACAACTTTCCCCTCTAGGGGGTTTGGTAGATATGGGAATCATTACTTAACAGCAAGTAGAGCAAACACATTAAATATCTCAAACCCCTCCCCTCCCCACCTCCTCCCATCCCCTCTCCATCTTCTTGCTCCCTGGACTGCCTTGTAGTTTAAATACACACTTTCCTGACAACAACACGCCATTGATCCTGGTCAGCACACGCAGCTGTACAAGTCCAAACCCAGGAGATTGTTCTGTTAGAAGTGGATTAAGGGGGACATGGCACTAAGTGTGTGTGTGTGTGTGTGTGTGTGTGTGTGTGTGTGTGTGTCCGTGTGTCCGTGTGTCCAGGCCAATAAAGGGAGCATGTTTTATGACAAGTGAAACGAGCCCAGTGAGAAGCTGCCCAGTTCAATACCTCATCACACACGCCAAATTGTGCTGTGTGGACGACACACACACACACACACAGAAAGTGATGTGTGTGCACCAAAACTCATTTCATGGCAAATTGTCCATTCCTGATGACAGTCACACTGAGGAACAGTACGCACATACGTACAGTATACACAGTAATAACAGTAATCACATAGAACTTGTAATAATAAATTGAAATCTGAAAAAGATGATATCGATCTGACTAATAAAATGATTCAAGACAAAGGCGGTGAACATGGAAATGTAAAGCTGTGAAGGTCAGATGAGTCCCTCTGGTACAGTACATTGATACATTGTGAGGTGGAATCGTTTTTGCACAATAATATCTCACTTTCAACTCAAACACTTACAGCAGTTACACCTTGTACAGATTCTTTGTGGCTTAATATTGTCTATAGCTTAATATTATCGTTGCCTTTTAATGTTAGCCCTGTAATATCTTCTTAGCCCAGTAAACTTTTGGCTTCTGTGGTTTGCAGATATCCAAAGCTTCTTGGCTTAGGAGCAGATCAGACATTCTTCCTCATTCATGATGCTGGTATTGCTCCACCAAATTACACCATGGCTTTCGGGGGAGCCCTATTTTTTCGGGTTGGGAGAGCACTGTACACATGCACGAGCATATCTGAATTTGGCCCGCTATGTGCAAAAACATACTATCAATACATTTCAATTCATACAAGCAAGACACAAGAACTTTATTCTTATACAAACAAATCTACACCGTACATTTTCTACCACTTTTCAACCTTACTGTTAATTTCTCCTCTGCTCCGATCGCACCTGAACACCTGTTCACCGGTCTGCTTTGAGCACATCCACTGTCACTCTCGTTGTACCACACACTCACTATGCAATAAGCTATTCCTTCCTTCGAAATGTATACGTGAGTTAGGGAAGTTAATACAGTAACGAGTGGGCTTGTATGTGTGTGCGCCTTTTTATTGATAGTTATTGGTTAGAATTTGGTAAACTTCGACTGTCAATCAAAACGAAGAAGATTCTATGCCATTGCTTTTATATAGCAGTTGTGAGTTCCTATTAAATGTGTAGCTCTATCCAATCATGCTCTATCCTTACTAAACGTGTCATTCTGTTGTGCATTTTCCCCGTCTGCCAAAGTGGCGAATGGCCCGTCAATGCTAATTTAAGACCCTGCCTGTGATGGTCGCTTTTTGGGGCGGAGAGGATCCTATAGGACACTGATGAGAGCTTTGCCATTTATTTTGGGTCTAGGGGAGAAGGAGAGCGAGAGCAAGTCCTGCAGACATGTATTCGCTGCTGTTCAAGCTCCATGACAAATGTCCCCTCAGGAACAATCGAGGTTATCTCCTCGTGACATTGTGCACAAAAACAGACATAAACATAACAATATAATAATGCATGCCAAATTAGCACAGATGCAATCGCTCACTGTACACACACCAACCTGCAGGAATACACACACACACACACACACACACACACACAGACATCCCTGCCTGGTCCAGACAACATGCTCCAATTAACACCTTAAGCGGCGATCAGCAGACCCCCCACAACCTGAGGAGAACCCCGTCAACCTTTGGAATCAGCGAATCAAAGAGCAGACATATCTCAACAAGGAAGTAATTGGCCTGACCCTGCGACCTCTGGTGCCTTACATCAGGAACACATTGAATCAAAACTGGCTACTAAAAGACACACCCACACTGCTAACTAGCGCCTTGGTCGCTTAAAACACACACTCTCAATGTATACAGCAACATGCACACACAAAGATGCGTCATTAGTGGCTGGGCTGCGCTCATCGCTCATTAAACACAAACTAGGCAGAGATGTTCAGTTGATGGGGAGGTGAAGTGGCTTCCACTGCACATACACACAAAACACACATGTACGGACAAACATGAAAATGACTGGTCTTCAACTAGTGAGGACAAGAAGCTGCAGGGCTAATAAGGTAGTCTTGCAAATAGAGAAGAAAAAGGAGGAGAGGGAAGAAGGAAACGATGGAGAGACTGCCATTGCTCCCCACTGTTTAGAGGAGAGTTAATTGATGCTGGGACAGAAAGATTGAGACTTTTTTAATTGACCTCCAAGGAAGGACGGGATGCCTCTATGCTTTATATAGTAAAAAGATGCCATCATTAAGGTTTTGTGAATACATGCATCCATCCATCAAAGCTATTAAATAGTCAGGAATTAAGCAAAAAGTATGTTCCTCAGAAAACAGGCAATTTTTGGAGTGAATCCATGGAAAGCTTTTCATGTTGTTGTAAAATTTGCTGAACTAGAAGAAAATCTGTGGTGTGGAATAATAGCAGGCTCTTAACGCTGCAGATCTCTGTACGGGAAGTCATACTTCTAAATCTGAAGAAGCAGTTTTTTTGGAGCTAATGCTGTTGAATGCAGTACTTAGCTTGTAGTAGAAAAGGCTGCAATTGTGTTATTTCCCCCAAATTTCACTGCTGGGGCATTTGGTTATTCTGTGTTTATTCGTCCCAAACAGCTGATGTAGTGACTGTCCACCAACTCCTGTAAGCTTAACAGCTGACCAAAAAGCAGAGAGAACGTAATATAGGAAACACTTTGATTCATTGGTATTACACATGGGGGGAGGGGGGGGATTAATCAAAGAGGGCCTGAGAAACATTGCAATTCATTATTGGTGCATTACTGGACTCAAACACACACACACAAGCACAACAATCACAATGAACACAGCCTATACATGTATATATCTTTAAATATCACACATGATAACGCAACATAATGAAGGTGTTTGGCAGCCATTGCAAGGTGTTGTAAATGATGACACCCAACGCAGGAGTTAAGTGTTATTCATTCCATATACACTACATGTTGTATGCTAATGGGGTGATTTTTTTTTTCACTGGACTTAATAATGATTTTTTTCCTCCAGTGATTTATAATGTAAACCAGGTGTGGTTTGCATTGTTATTGGTGATAAAGATGTTTCCTCTTCCCGTTGAGGGGACAAGCAGACTTAATACCATATCAACATGCATTTAAGTGGCACTCGGTTTCTGTGCAGGGGGGGCTTATTCATAGAGTGGAGACTTCTCCTTGCCCTGCATATATTTACACAATAATGTACAGGAGCCCACGTATAAACATTTGCATAGAAACATACACATACATACAAATGTGAATGTTACATACACTCAAACTTGGCCCCTTAGGCCGGTTACACACTGGATGTGTCGCGCGAGCGTGTCAGCTGCGTGGTGTGTCCGTTTATGTTTCGGCTCCCATGTTAACAGGTTAGAGCTTACACACTGCTTGAGCCGCGCCGAAAACGCGTGTCTGCTAGAAATAGAACCGACGCCTATTTTTCACACGACACGCAAGCGTGTTGGAAGCGTTTCCAGGCAAAATAGAATAGGAAAAGATGTTTATATGTCGTTTAGACACAAATACATATTAATAAATGACATGTTGATGTTTGAAAGTCTCTAGGTTTTGATATAAATGCAGATATAAATGTAATAAAAAAAATAAAATCGATTTTCTAATATTGCACCTGTCAATAGGCTACAGAACGAAATATTCTGTAGCCTATTTTGCCTTCAATACTGCCGACGTTGTCTTGGCTGTAATCAAATCAGTATATATTAATCAGTATATATTTATGTTTAACATGGTATTTCACATGTTTCTGCTGTGTAAAGACGTAGAAAAATCCACGCAGCTGACACGCAACCGAAACGCTACGCTCTCGCCACGCAGCCAGTGTGTAACCGGCCTTATAGTCACACAAAAACGTACCCATAACATACAAATACAACGCACTTACATACTATACAAGCACATACTCAAGCCCAAACATACTGTATATACGTAATGCACACATTTAATCCAAACAGACAAAAACACACTTACAAATCAACACACAATTACGATCAATCACACTATCACCCCTTTTAATTTAAACACACAAATACACACATTCACTCGTTCAAAATCACACTTGTACACGAATATCACTGTACACATGCCAAACGTTAAGACCCGTACACACACACACACACACACACGCGCACGCTGTTAGTTAATCACGTATTAGAGAGAGAGCAGACCTATGCTAATGTCTCCGTTAATGCCTGAGTGGCTCTCCTTGAGAAATATATTTATCGCTTTATTATGGGCTCGTTTCTATAATTCATAGGAAGCACGCTGTCCTAGATTACCCCCAGATGAATAGAGCCGGGGAGAGTGGAGAGATGTAAGTGTAATTCACTGAGGTCTACTGCCGTTATGCCCCTCTCCACCTCTCTCCCTCCTTTACTTTTTTTCAGTGTCTGTAGTTATGGATCATAATATTATGATAGCTGTTGGTTGTGCATGCACCATTAATGATGTTGCCTGATGGGTGAGAACAACTGTTTCAGCAAGTACAGACTCCTCTGGGAGCAATCGAAGAGAGAGAGAGATATTATATCAAATGTTCCAACGTTATCGTAACTTGAAGTTTCAGTGTTGCTATGGGGGGCAGGTGGTAGAGCGGTCGTCTACCAATCCGAAGGTCGTTGGTTCAATCCCTGGCCCCGCAGTCTCATGTCAAACTGTCCTTGGGCGAGACTCTAAACCCCAAATTGCTCTTGATGCTGCGCCATCGGTGTGTGAATGTGAGTGAATGTTTCTGATGAGCAGGTGGCACCTTGTATGGCAGCCTTGACCGTGTGTGTGTGTGTGTGTGTGTGTGAGAGAGAGAGAGAATGTTGAATGGTGCCTGCACTATGTAAAAGCGTCGTTAAGACTAGAAAAGTGCTATATAAAATGCTGTCCATTAATGCCAATTGGAATGAAGTATTGCGAAAACAAGACCAAAGCGTAAACTCTCCAGAAAAGAAGCAAATTCGTCAAAGTTGCTCTCGTGATCAGCATGTTCCAGAAACTAACTAGCCTCCTTCTTCTGTCCGTATGACATGTTTGGTGTGTGCTACGGGCATCAGATGATGTGGCTGATGGTTGTTGCAGTACTGCTTAGCGACTGTTGGGCTGCAGGGGCACCTGAGAAAATGACTAAAGTCATTAGCATATATTGTCTGGGAACCACAAATGCCTGAACCATTATGTAAATCCATCTTGTAGATGTGGACATACTTTTACTGGATAAGTTAACATTTTGACCTGTGCTAGAGGAAGGTTGTTTAATTACCGGTAAGACAGTGAAATATGATCCAGAAAGTTCAGTTGGAGTAACAGACGCCAAAACAGCACACAACCTTTAATAATACTCAGACAGGGTTTTACAGCGGTAACTTTAAAAAAAAAAAAATAAATCGTATCTCCGGGGTCCCCGGAGAGGGTTGGTAGATGAATCTGATGACTATGAAGTGAAGCCGAGATGATGACATCATGTTGCTTTGCAGCAAAAGTTGTCTGAACACGGCCGACCTCCAGAGAATTCATTGTAGAGACGGTGAATGTCTGTGCCGATGTCTCAGCCCCTCCTTGCCTTGCTCGCCCTCTCTCTCAAACATATTGACAACCCACCGGTCCGTGAATAGCCCCTCACCTCCGTGCACACTCTGAGCGCTTGACCACCGTACTCTTTGCGGCAATGGCTTTCACAAGTTCACCTGGATCTCCCAAACCACAAGTCTGTTTCTCTCTGCTGTTGTTTTTCCTAACGTTGATAGCGAACATTAGCTAATATTATTGCTTGTTCCAGCGGACCAGTATAACGTCAGTGTGTCAGGTGAACTCATAGAAGATAGGCCCTATTACCGTATGCTAGCTGTGTGGTGATGCCAGGCTTCTGAGCAGCAGGCTCTGGATCCAGAAGACTGAAGCTGTGTTCGAAACCGTTCCCTATCACGGAAATAGTGCACTATATAGTGTGTTCGCCATTTTATCGGTGTTTTCAAATTCTCCGCGGTTGTCGGAGGAGAAGAAGAAGCAAAAGCGCCCGCAAAAACTGAAAAGGAAAAATGGAACGGGCCCTTGTTTCTAAACAGTAGAAATGTAACATGCAACATATATACAACATGTTACTATTCTCCTGAATGCTCGGTTTGTTTCAGTGACTTATTAGAAGTATCTTTGTTTCAGTTTGTTTACATGATCCTGGGCGCGCCCTTCTCCGTCATGCACATCACCGGCGCACCTACTGACGCAACGATACTTTTAGTAAGTGTCCGAAATCTCATTTGGTCATTTTCTATATACACTGAACAAAATTATAAACGCAACACTTTTGAGTTTGCCCCCATTTTTCATGAGCTGAACTCAAAGATCTAAGACTTTTTCTACGTACACAAAAGGCTTATTTCTTTCAAATATTGTTCACAAATCTGTCTAAATCTGTGTTAGTGAGCACTTCTCCTTTGCCTAGAAAATCCATCCACCTCACAGGTGTGGCATATCAAGATGCTGATTAGACAGCATGATTATTGCACAGGTGTTCTTAGACTGGCCACAATAAAAGGTCACTCTAAAATGTGCAGTTTTACTGTATTGGGGGGGTCCGGAAACCAGTCAGTAAACAAAAAAAAAAGTTGCTGGATATTGGCAGGCCACTCTAAAATGTGCAGTTTTACTGTATTCGGAGGTCCGGGGGGGGGTCCGAAAACCAGTGAGTAAAAAAAAAAAAAAAAGAAGTAGAAGTTGCTGGATATTGGCAGGACCTAGAACATGCTGTCGTATACGCCGATCCAGAGCATCCCAAACATGCTCCATGGGTGACATGTCCGGTGAGTAAGAACTGGGATGTTTTCAGCTTCCAGGAATTGTGTACAGGTCCTTGCAACATGGGGCCGTGCATTATCATGCTGCAACATGAGGTGATGGTCGTGGATGAATGGCACAACAATGGGCCTCAGGATCTCGTCACGGTATCTCGGCATTCGAAATGCCATCAATAAAATGCACCTGTGTTCGTTGTCCATAACATACGCCTGCCCATACCACAACCCCACGGCCACCATGGGCCACTCGATCCACAACGTTGACGTCAGCACACCTCTCACCCACATGAAGCCATACACGCCGTCTGCCATCTGCCCTGTACAGTGTAAACCGGGATTCATCCGTGAAGCAAACACCTCTCCAAAGTGCCAGACGCCATCGAATGTGAGCATTTGCCCACTCAAGTCGGTTACGACGACGAACTGCACTCAGGTCGAGACCCCGATGAGGACGACGAGCATGAAGGTGAGCTTCCCTGAGATGGTTTCTTACAGTTTGTGCAGAAATTCTTTGGTTATGCAAACCTATTGTTGCAGCAGCTGTCCTGGTGGCTAGTCTCAGACGATCTCGGAGGTGAAGATGCTGGATATGGAGGTCCTGGGCTGGTGTGGTTACACGTGGTCTGTGGTTGTGAGGCCGGTTGGATGTACTGCCAAATTCTCTGAAACGCCTTTGGAGACGGCTTATGGTAGAGAAATGAACATTCAATTCACAGGCAACAGCTCTGGTGGACGTTCCTGCAGTCAGCATGCCAATTGCACACTCCCTCACAATTTGCTGTGGCATTGTGCTGTGTGATAAAACTGCACATTTTAGAGAGGCCTGCAACTTCTTTTTTTTTGTTTACTGACTGGTTTCCGGACCCTCCCAATACAGTAAAACTGCACATTTTAGAGTGGCCTTTTATTGTGGCCAGTCTAAGGCACACCTGTGCAATAATCATGCTGTCTAATCAGCATCTTGATATGCCACACCTGTGAGGTGGATAGCTTATCTCGGCAAAGGAGAAGTGCTCACTAACACAGATTTAGACAGATTTGCGAACGATATTTGAGAGAAATAAGCCTTTTGCGTACATCGAAAAAGTCTTAGATCTTTGAGTTCAGCTCATGAAAAATGGGGGCAAAAACAAAAATGTTGCGTTTAATTTTGTTCAGTGTAGTTCACAGTTAAAGGTGTTCTAAGCGATGTTGGGTGACGTTACTTCTCGTTCGAAGTATTGTCAAACAAAACTGAGGCTAGCTCGCACCTCCCTCCTCCTCACCCCCAAATCCCTCTTGTCGGTTATTGGCTGGAACGCTGGAACACTGTTTGTTATGGTTCGTGGTGCAGGTTGGCGCGGTTTGTTTGTGTTGCCGTTTGTGGAGCCTGGGCTGTCTTCAGAGACCGCGTTTTTTTTTTTTTTTTTTTTTTACAGTGTGTTCAGGGGACAGGCAGCTAGCGGATAGTGAGGAGATGTTTGCTGTATGTGACAAAAATTGTTGAAGCCTAAAAAACGCGTGACATCGCTTAGACCAACTTTTAATAAACACTTTATAGGGAGGTGAATTAGGGAATGGTTTCGAACACATTCGCTTCACATTCTCTCCAGGTTACATGTCAATCACGCTTTCCTTGCCCCCTCCCCTCAAACATCTCAAACCCCTCCACGGTGAAACAGTGAAGGAAAGTTGAAACTGGAAAAGATTGGATAAAAAAACTGACAATAAAAAAAAACGGGCAAAAGAGTGACGTCTTTTTATTAATGTAATTTTCCATATTTATGTCCTTCAGTGTACAAAGCACATGCAGTATTACTGTACTCTGTATGCTGCAGTGGTACCTTTTTATTTGGGACTATTTCTGACAGTGTGAACTGGGGGAATATTAGAATTATAAATAATAAAAAGAAAAAAAGAAAAGGATTCCTCTTCTCTCCCTCCCGAGGGAGAGACCATTTGCTCTGACATTTGCTTTGCCTACCTGAGTGTTTTCCCTTAATAACCACAACTGCTCTAAGCCCAGAGATGGGGGGGGGAATGGAAAGAAAGGAGGGAAAATCCAAAGATAGAGGATGTTGATGTAGAGAGAGGAATAAAGGTAGAGAAAGTGGTACAGGAATGGAGAAAGAAATGGATGTTTGAAGGAAAAGAAATATTTATGAAAGGAATAGGAGTGTGGGGAGATAGAGAATCGTGAAAAAAGGAAGGAAAAAGAAGGGATCAGAACTGGGGACGAAAGAGGGAATGGTAGGATGATAAGCAAAGGAAGGTGAAAGAGGGAAGCGAGGTATGGAAAAAAATAATGGAAAGGACTCAAGTGGAGAAATTAAGCAATGTAATGGCTTGTAGGCCACTGTGATGGTAATGATTTATGTTAAAATACCACATATAGAGTCAACGTATGTACTATAAGTGCTCTGGTAACATTTCTCAAAACCCACCATGTCAATCCACATACCCAATACCACATTTGAGTTTGACACAGGATGGAGGAGGAATGAGTGTAAAAAAGGAGAAGGCATCACGCTCACACTGCCCTCAGTCATTCTTTGCACACATGTGTCACACACCGTGTATGGACATGCACACACACACTCACCATCCATCCACCTGGCAAAGAACTTCCAGGCATGAATATCCAGCGGTTCCTGTATTGGCCTGACAGAGGCCTAGGTCACAGCACATTTACTCACTGACATGACTCTAATCACACGCACACACACACAAACACACACACACATACACCAAATTCTAATTATGTCATGCACATTGGAAACGAAGGCCACAGAGGCTACAGAGTAAAAATGAGTTCTTCTGTTGGTCTTTTTTGATATATGACCCCTCTTTCTTCTTTCTGTTTTACTTTATTTTTGTCTCCCAAAAGATTCAGGTTCAGGGCAACATTAGACAAAATCTATGTCAAAACATTAGGGCTGAGACAATATGCTTTTGTCCCGATTCGATTCTTTCACGATACATGGGTGCTGATTTGATTTTTATTGTGATTTTTATTTATTGTGATTCTGGAAGTATTGCAATTTGATAGTATTGCAATTTCTTTTCCTTCTTTAACGAAACCAAAAGTTGAATAATACACTCCTAGAGACAATATATCATGAGACATCTCTAAAAATGAATTGTTTTCTAAAGAGAATGCACATCACGTCTGTCAGTCAGTCTGACATTTATTTCATTTGTAAAGAAGAACGTAACGTATTTTCTGCTTTCGCTCTGTTTTGCTGATTTAAAAAATCGTCGCAAACAAAAATCATACATACGTTTTTTGTTATTTTTTCGTGACAGCCTACCTGTACCACATTTAATGACAATCCATCCAGTGTTTTTTTTTTTTTTTTTAAGATTCTTTTTGGCCATTTCTGCCAAGAAGAGCAAATTACAAGATGGGACTAAGTATGCTCAGTGAGGGAGTCCAACTTACTTCAACACACAATGACAACAATAGGGATCACTGGAGGTAATTTTAGTTAGTGTGTGTGTGTGTTTGTGTGTGTGTGTGTCTAGATCAGGTGGGGGGTGTCCAACTTTGCTGACCCTCGTCCTCTGCTGGACACGTTATGGCAATCGCCCTGTCTGGTAACTACATATACACACAGGATAAGTGTATGTGAGGGCATGTCCACTGATGTGAAAGACGAGAGCTGAACAGCTGATTGGTGGGTAGATTGATGGCGGGGTGAAAGGGGAGGAGGATATCTGAGAGCTCGAGGAGATTCAAACATGATGATGATGATGATGATGTCTTGTGCTTGTGTTTAGGGCAGGAGGACAGGTGAGAAGGGAGACACAAATACTTACCAAATATTGATAATAAAAAATTTAGAAATGACTAGATGAGATTTATTACCCATTTACTTTGGAAATGTGATATACATTAGGTCATAATTACTTGCTATCAATTCCTTTTTTCCACTTATCCAGGCCTGAGTCATAGCAGCGTTCGGGGTCCAGAACTGAACCAGAACTCAAGATTTACACAATGCACAAGACAAAACCTAAAATCTAAAAAGCAGCATACATTTTCCATACAAGCTCACTCATGCACATGAGACCGAGTGGCAAAATTTCCCTGATCATGATATTGACAAAGCCTTGATAGAAATGTTAACGAATTAGCATAAATCGTTCCTCCTTGCCCTTTGGTTACGCAGATGATGTATGGAAGAAATTTACATCTGTTCGTTTTGTTTAATACACTCAATCCATGGTGCGATATTTCACCTAGTCAATTCAGTTTAACATGATGAATGGGTGACAGTTTACACTTAAAATAGATTGAAAAGGTTCTTCCTGATACACCTTGAAGCTTATACATCTTACTTTGTATATTTATAAAAGCACCGTTATGCACTTGATGACATTAGATAAAATTAATGATTCTCCATCAGTGATAGAGCATAAAAGCAAAGGTTTAATCTCCAGACTTGCAGCATAAATCTTATGATAAAGCTGGAATAGCAGCGCTTAGCCCTAGTTATTATTATTACCATTATTATTATTATTATTATTTATTAATATTATTATCACCACTGAGGCGCCCTTGAGCAAGCTGGGGTGCACCTTAGGTTTACTTGCCCATATGAAAAAAAAACATGCCTTTCAAAGACCAATGTAAATCATGTATTTCAGTTTGATAATGGCACTGACCATAATCATTTGGAGAAAAAGAATGTTAAGAAGCTGAAAAACAAGAAGGGTTTGGTGCATTGTCCATCATGAAATATTTCAAAGATTATAGGACTACCTGTAGCACACTCCTTTCAAGAAGCTCACAATAACAGTATTCTCAGACTGGCCAGGAATATTTCAAATGACTCCTCACAGGTTTTGCACAGAGAATATCAGCTTCTGCCTTCATGTATGCTTTATTTCCTTACTTGGGTGTTTTATGTCATTTGTGGTAATGTTTCATGTATGTCCTTTGGTGTTATCCATCTTATGTATGTACAGTGCCTTGCGAAAGTATTCGGCCCCCTTGAACGTTTCGACCTTTTGCCACATTTCAGGCCTCAAACATAAAGATATAAAACTGTAATTTTTTGTGAAGAATCAACAACAAGTGGGTCCCATATATGAAGTGGAACGAAATTCATTGGATATTTCAAACTTTTTTAATAAATAAAAAACTGAAAAAGTGGGCGTGCAAAATTATTCAGCCCCTTTACTTTCAGTGCAGCAAACTCTCTCCAGAAGTTCAGTGAGGATCTCTGAATGATCCAATGTTGACCTAAATGACTAATGATGATAAATAGAATCCAGCTGTGTGTAATCAAGTCTCCGTATAAATGCACCTGCTCTGTGATAGTCTCAGAGGTCCGTGTAACAAGCGCAGAGCATCATGAAGAACAAGGAACACACCAGGCAGGTCCGAGATACTGTTGTGGAGAAGTTTAAAGCCGGATTTGGATACAAAAGATTTCCCAAGCTTTAAACATCCCAAGGAGCACTGTGCGGCGATAATATTGAAATGGAAGGAGTATCAGACCACTACAAATCTACGACGACCCGGCCATCCCTCTAAACTTTCAGCTCATATAATGAGAGACTGATCAGAGATGCAGCCAAGAGGCCCATGATCACTCTGGATGAACTGCAGAGATCTACAGCTGAGGTGGGAGACTCTGTCCATAGGACAACAATCAGTCGTATACTGCACAAATCTGGCCTTTCGGAAGAGTGGCAAGAAGAAAGCCATTTCTTAAAGATATCCCATAAAAGTGTCGTTAAAGTTTGCCAAAAGCCACCTGAGAGACAAACCAAACATGTGGAAGAAGGTGCTGTGGTCAGATGAAACCAAAATCGAACTTTTTGGCAACAATGCAAAACGTTATGTTTGGCGTAAAAGCAACACAGCTCATCACCCTGAACACACCATCCCCACTGTCAAACATGGTGGTGGCAGCATCATGGTTTGGGCCTGATTTTCTTCAGCAGGGACAGGGAAGATGGTTAAAATTGATGAGAAGATGGATGGAGCCAAATACAGGACCATTCTGGAAGAAAACCTGATGGAGTCTGCACAAAAGACCTGAGACTGGGACGGGGCATTTGTCTTCCAACAAGACAATGATCCAAAACATAAAGCAAAATCTACAATGGAATGGTTCACAAATAAACATATCCAGGTGTTAGAATGGCCAAGTCAAAGTCCAGACCTGAATCCAATCGAGAATCTGTGGAAAGAACTGAAAACTGCTGTTCACAAACGCTCTCCATCCAACCTCACTGGGCTCGAGCTGTTTTGCAAGGAGGAATGGGCAAAAATGTCAGTCTCTCGATGTGCAAAACTGATAGAGACATACCCCAAGCGACTTACAGCTGTAATCGCAGCAAAAGGTGGCGCTACAAAGTATTAACTTAAGGGGGCTGAATAATTTTGCACGCCCAATATTTCAGTTTTTTATTTGTTTAAAAGGTTTGAAATATCCAATAAATTTCGTTCCACTTCATGATTGTGTCCCACTTGTTGTTGATTCTTCACAAAAAATTACAGTTTTATATCTTTATGTTTGAGGCCTGAAATGTGGCAAAAGGTCGAAAAGTTCAAGGGGGCCGAATACTTTCGCAAGGCACTGTATGTATGTCTATAGACCCTTTTTCATGTTCAGCCCTGGCTGACCATAAAAGTTGTATCGTATGAGTTGCTTTTAGGGGCCTCATTTCTAACCGTTGCGTATGTACTAAATGGGGCCTAAAAGCGGCGTACACCACTTCCCACGCAAAGGTTGGGATCTATAAAAACAAACTTCACGCCGCTGTTGCGGATGATGCAGGAAAGTCTGGCTTGCTTTTCCACAATATTAAGTGTGAATATACTATATAAGCGCGAGTCCTATTCAGCTCAACCATGTTGACCAGGCTAACTGATAAAAGTACCGTCATCGTTTGTAAAATAGCATTAAAGAATTGCATAACATTGCGTCGATAGTACATCTTCTTATACTGTGCATCCTAGGTTATATAAATGAGGCCCCAGGTCACATCAAAGACACTTGTCATTGGTTGCACAACTGAAACTGAGCAGTGCAGAGCATCCAAGGCATGGCTGCTGCAGGGTTTGTCTTCCAGAGGGCCAAAGGGAGATTTGAGAAGTGTTGTGATTTTTGGATTGAAACATAGTTGTGCTCACTTATAACAGTTTTACTCACAGTGGGGTCCAAGATCCCTCCTTCAGAGGTCTCTACAGGAGTCCAGGATGATGCCCTAGCAAAATGAGCAACAAACACGTTACTACATAGACCCATAGGTTTACATGTTATCCAACTGGGATCTGAGGATGAATGTGGATCTATATTTCGGGTCCTTGACGTAAAAGGCAGTTGAGAACCCCTGAAGGTGTAAAGGGTCTGGAAGTTGATTAAGACAAAGGGGAGCACTCCACTACCTGCTTGCCCCTTAAAGAGCTCTTCATCCTGGATATGATTAGTCCCAAGGACCCCTCTCTCCAACCACCCAGGGGTAGACTAGACTTGCATGCACGCAGCCAGCCAGGCCTGCAGACAGAGAGAGACAAATGCAGAGCAGAGAAGTAAAGTGCCTCTTCACACTGCCAGTTAATCGTTCCAGAGTGGGGAGCAGGGAAGAGTGGAACCTCTTGGCTGCCTGACCCCATGAAGAGCTCTCAACCTGGGCTCACTGAGTCCCAGAGCCTTGTTTCTCTCCTAGACCTCAAGCCCTGCAGCCCTGCTGGGTCGGAGCAAACCCCACAACCCTACTCTGGATGCTCGGTAATAGGGCCTGGATGAACTCTTCAAGGGGATTAAAAGCCTCTTCTGTCTCCTGCACTCCGACTTTTTAAACTGGTTACATTTTCACTACCTGACAAAACAGTTTTCGATACAATTTTAGGACTACATAAGATATGTTAGTGTCTTTATTATATATCCCAGGAAAAAGAAGATCTCTAGTTCACATAAATACTAAAATCAAGGCTGCAGTTAACAATTCAACAACAATTCAGCAGGGGACAATTATCATGTACTACTTATTAGGAAATGTAAAGAACGTGGCAGTTTTTAAGCCCCTGTGGAAACCCACCCACGGTGAGGTAGGCGGGAGAGCTGTAGCAAGGAGAACGGAGTGAAGAGGCAGAGTGGCAGTCGAGTGGAGAGATGGAGTGGTAAACTGGAGTCGGGGTGGAGGAAAAGAGCTGCAGAGATCACCACAGGTCAGAAGAGGGTAGATCAGGAAGAGAGAGGAGAGCAGAATACTGAAGTCCCATTCTGAGCTACTGCACGGCATGTTGCTGATGTAACTTAAAAAACTTAAATCCATGCAGTTAACCTCACAAGCTCAATTGTGATGCATAATTCAGCTATTCAGTTTTTCCGTTAAGCCCGCCAAACCCTTCGTCTAAACCAAACAGAGTATTTCCAGTAAGTGAGAACGCATCCGAGACGAATCTCCTGTTGTGTGCCAACGTGTGAAAGGGAATCTCCGGACTACGTTGGGACCTAATTCCTCGGACGTTGCCCAGTGTTTATATGTAAAAACAGCTTTATTGGACATAGTCAAACCGCTGATTACTTTTTGAAAGAAGTTTAGTGTGGAAGAAGGCCTTGACTGGCCTACACAGAGTCCCGACCTGAACCCCATCCAACACGTTTGGGTTTAACTGGAACACCAACTGTGATCTTCGTCATAAAACGGTACAGCCTGACCTCACTGATGCTCTTGTGGCCGAATGGGAGCAAATTCCTGCAGTCAGGGATTTGTTCCCATTCAGGTCCCAATGTGTTTGGATAAGCCTCCCCAGAAGAGTGGAGGCTGTTATATGGAGGCTGGTTTTGGAGTGAGATTCCAGTGTCATACATACTGTTGGCCCCTAGTGTATTTTCCTGATGTTTATCTGAAGGTACTGTATGATGTCCCCTAGTCACATGGACTCATGCATCTTTGCCCACTTTACATCAAGGACCACAATGAAAATAAGACTTTGACTTGGTGTGTGTCATCCTGGAAATCTGTAGATGTGTAGATGGGTTTGATGTGTCCAATGAACTACTACAATCGACCATTTCAATAGAATATACGCTGAGGTGCAACATTATGTACCATCAATATCTACAGTATCGGAGACAACCGAGATGATGCAAACCTATCAAAGCCAGTGAGGGTATCACATTTATCCTTGTTTTAGCTCTCTACTCATCGTAATACCACCTCCCCTGCGGCTTCCCCGGTCTTGTTTGCCTGTGGTAGCATGTCACAGTGGAGGGTGCAGTCACGTCAGGGGCTATGCAGGGTTAAACTCTAGCACTCTCATTCCATGTGGCAATTAGGCAATCGGGCATAGGAGCTACTGGGATTGCTTTAGTCACTCGTGGGAGGTAATTTGCTGCATTTTATGTAAATGTGACCGGGATAAAAACAGAGTGGATGTGTTTGATCCGACTTTCTTCATCTGTTTTTTTTTTTCTTTCTTTCTTTCCCACAGTTTTACATCATCACCTTTTTCCTCTCCATCACTTCATCTGTCTCTCTCTGTCACCACAACGTCAACAAGCTTCCTTCTCCACCCACCACTCCTTCTCTTTCTATCTCTCTTCCCCTTCATCTCTCCTTACCCTTCCATCTCACTCGTCCACATTTTCCAATCTGCCACAATACCACTCTTCCACCATACAAATCCCCCTTTTTTTTCTCTCTCTCTCTCTCTCTCTCTCTCTCTCTCTCTCTCTCCCCAAGTCAGGTGACACCAGCCAGACCACTAATTAGAATTCTGTCACTAAGTAAATGCATTGTGACCGGTGGCTGACAGCTCTGCGTGTGTGTGTGCGTGTCCATGCGTGTGTGAGTGTGTGACAGTTTGGGCAGCTTGTTGGCGGTGACGATGGCAGCCGCCTGGCATTTTTAACGTGGCAAGGTGCTGCTCTCGCCACTGACCTGACAGTCATTTAAATTACACAGTGGATGGCTGCTCTCTGTGTGTGTGTGTGTGTGTGTGTGTGTGTGTGTGTGTGTGTGTGTGTGTGTGTGTGTGTGTGTGTTGAGAGAGGGATTGAGGAAGGACCATTAGTAGCTGTGGGATAATTCACGGACTCTCAGGTTGACTGATTGTGTAGCTGACGGACTCACTGACTCATTGTTGGAAAACAGACAGATAGGCAAGGCTTGTTTACCATGTCAGCTCACCAATATAACTCAAATCTCCCTAGCTCTCATTGACACGCAGACACTCTCACACACATAACATAATGTGAGGAAAACAAGAGATGAGAGGGAAGAAAATAAAATGGTAGGAAAGGAGTGTGAAGGGACTGAAAAACAAAAATGGCTTTTATAGCTTGGCAATCAACCTTTGCAGCTTGATAGAGAGATTGAGGGGGGGTGGGGGGGGGAGAAATGGATCAGGCAGATACATCTGTAAACAGCATTTACCTGTCAAAGGTTTTTTCAGTCACAGCGTTATCAGATTTACATTTTTTTTTTTCTTCAAAAAGTTCACCATCCAAACTACAACATTGGAAAAATAAATCTTTTCTAGGGAGGATACACAGGGCATCTGAGCCACCATTTTTGACAAGCAGCTTTCTGTCTTCATCAAAGTAATGTCTGTCAAGAGCAAATGTGAATTACGGGTTGCAAAGGCAAGTCACGATTGTCAAAAATGAAGCACGTGCCCACTGTGTATCAGCATGTTCACAAATGTTATTTTTCTACACACTCAAGGCCCCTGTTTCCTCTCCACCCATTCTAATTCAGCATTTTTGTAAAGTTTATTTTTTAAATGTATACATTTCAAATTCCCTCAGTATTAAAACAGTCCATGGTACCTTTCTCCTCTAATGATCAATTGAGACACTTTTCTGTTCCTGCAGACTCTAAGTCAACAGGCACAATTAAAGGGACGGCTAGGCGTTTGAGGAAGATTCCAACGGCTACCTGGCGCTGTCTGCTACGGGAGATTGACTGCTTTGCTACGGCAAACGGTTGGAATGTTTCTGGAACGCCGTAGCCGTCCCTTCAACTTCCCTTCGCTCTCACATTCCCTTTAAGAGCAGGCGTGCTTGTTCCATGGCAAATTGCTATTATGACGGCGGATTTGCCTGGCACACGCCAGCGGGAGCTGTCCGAGATGTGGCAAAGTAATAAATGCCCGTCTTGATCGTGTGGCGATGTTGCCGCTCCTCTCGGGCGCATCTCCTCAAGTCTGGAGAGGATTGCTGCAGCCATGGAGTGTGGGCCTCCAAACGCACCACCTGCTCCTGTTGTGCCCCTTCCTCCTCCCCCCCACTCCATCTCCGTCCACCCGCTCCACCAGGAGCGCATCGCGCATTGCCACCCCGGACCAGATCCCGCCAGAGTGTCCAATCCCACCATAGTTCAACATCACGTCTCCTTAAATCCTCTAATATCTCCTCATTTATGTCATCGACACATCCATGATTCATGGAAATGTGTAAAACCCAACAAGCCACAAAGAATGCTGCGACTTTTTGAGGACTGTACTGTAAAGTGCCTCCTGACCTATCCAAACACCTGAAGCGCATTTTCAGTAATATTTTTCTTTGTAATTATGTATGGTTTGCAAAAATGGGAACTGCTGCGTCCGTGTAGATGAGAGAAGCAAAGTGTACGCGCGTTGTGCACACGCTACATTACGGCCAAGCATGCGCCCCTAAAATAGCATCTGAATAACGCGCCACTGACTTTAGACTAGCGCCACTGACTTTAGACCAGGTTTTTCCTGGTCAGTGGTGGAATTGTTTTCTGAAACTGCAAAATAGCACCAGGGAACGTTTGCGCCGGAACACGCCTCCTCTTTTCGCTGAACCGCCCCCGGGAGAGCAAATACATTCCCTAATTTACCGACGTGCGTCTGTGGGGGGAAAAGTCCGCTGTGCGTCGCAAAATAGGAATGATACATGCGTCGGTGTACAAAGGCAATTGCGCTGAGTGCAAGATAGGGCCCTTCATCTTTAAGCTCCCTCGGATTGAAATAACTTGTAGATATTCGATCCAAATCATCTTTTTACTTAAAAAATGCCTTCTATCTCCAAAATGACTTATTATAGGATCAGTTGTACGTCCATGATAGCACCTCTATAATTATGTTTTATAACTCTATGACTTAATGCTCTCACTATTAATACTTTTCTATAATCAATGAGTGAGTGATCCATCATAATGCTCGGCTTGAAGTATCATCTCCTGATCAAAAGTGACAACAAAAAAATCTATTTGATAGATTTTATTGTTGTTGTCACTTTTGATTTTTGTTTAATTATCTTGTTGATTTTCTATTTTGTTAAATGTTTTTAACAGGAAGCATTACAATGGGCAGATATTGTAACCAGATAAAGTATAATGCTGTTATTTCTTTCCACTGCACTAATGTAAGGAAATCGAGCTCAAAAAGCCTTTTCATGTGTAAACACATTACTTAATTTAAAAATGTATTCTCAGTGTCTCACAACAATGTTTGCTGTAAAGTGGAATGATTTTGTCTTACTGAAATAGGTTTCATCTCTTTTGACTTGCAGGAGTAGAAGAAAGCCAAGACACAGCATTTGAAAGACTTAGAACAAATTCTAATAATGGGATCTCTGCTGGGAAAATGCCGACTTTGGAACTTGTTGGGCACACAGCACTGAGAGAGTTTAATGAATCAGATCAGGCTTTTTAGATGTTAAAGAGTGGACCTCCGTGATGGTAGCCTCATCCTTACTGGGATCGGCCTACTCTCCACAAACACAACTGAGGGACACAGATGTGTTCTACAGTATTTTTGAAAGTGGATTTTCTCTCTGTGAGTGTGTGTATCAAGTTAGAAATGGTCTCTGCGTAGAGTAAAGGGGAGAAGGAGGAGAGCCAAACCATCAAGAGACAGATGGTGAATTATTGATTGGAGTTGGCATTCTAACAAATAAACCCACTTTCTGCTCTCTCAGATGCAGAGATTCAGTCTTTCCCTGCAGAGAAGCACTGATCACTCATTATGCCATGTCATCTGAACTTCTCGTTGCGTTTGTCTGCAGAAACAATCCAGATCGGTGGACATTGTGAAGTTGATTCGATTCGATTTGACCCGTGCATAGCGTCGTAATTATTATAATTTCAGTTTACAGCAAATGCACGTGGAGTTCCCAGATTTGACTTTGTCTCTGACTCTATAGCTTGTACAACAGAAACATTCTCAACATCCTTAAAGTCATCAGGGCGTCATGTAGCTCACTCCATCTCTATTTGTTGCAGGGAATATGGTGCTTTTTGTTGCAGCAATGGTAATGTGAGTGCGGCCTTAAGGTCTGTTCAAACCGAAAGTCAAGTCCTGTGTCATTCACACAAAGTTCACATCAGGATGTGAGGATGTATACATGCAACTGGAAATGCCAATCCATTCTGGAAGGAGAGCTAGAGAAAGAAAGATGTGATCTTTAGAAAATTAAGTGTATCAAAGAAAGGGGTTAGAATTGTATTGTGAAAGACACAGGGCAGTACAGAGCAATGAGAGAGAGAGAGAGAGAGAGAGAGAGAGAGAGAGAGAGAGATAGAACCCTTACAGAATAGTCCCTTGAAAGAAAACAGTGCTCTGTGTCACCACCAGCTGACAAGCCACAATGACAGCAGCATGGTAAAACACCTCTAATGCACCTCTATGGGTTTTTACTGCTTCTCGTATAGCAGCAGGGACACACACATGACTGCACACACAAACACACACACACACACACACACACACACACACACACACACACACACACACACACACACACACACACACATTCCAAGGATGAGGACACTTGAGATTCACGTTTTTGTTTTTCACCGGAGCAACATGCTTCAGTACAAACTCACGCACACAATGTGGGTATTTATTATTCACACTTTTGTTTTGCACACAGACAACATGCTTGCTGGAGAGAGGAGGGGATAGGGAGGGAAAAAGAGAGAGATAAATAACAGTGATAAGTCTTGTCTTGTCAGAGGAGAGGAGAAGGGCTGAGTGACATACGATTGGTCTCCCGGTCGTAAAATATGCATGGCTTTTTCAGCAGCCAGAGGAGAGGAGTTAATTTAGGCCTCTCGCTATGCTCGGGGTAATTAAAAGAGATGATCGATAGTTTCCCCCCCATGACTGATAACAACCGCCACACACACGCATAGCACACACATGCATTGCACACACACACACACACACACACATACACGCACACGCACGCAAGCATAGCACACATACAAGCAAGACACTGACAATGCACAGACAACTGCACCAAGTACATGCACATCACACTTGGAGTAGCAGAGAAACAAACAGGGAATAAGGGAGCAATGAACATTAGTCCAGAACAATGAAACCTTATTCAGGCAATGTCAGGTTATTGACAAAATATAGTTTTATATTAAAGAAAAGTTAATTTAGTGTAAAATGCATACACATATGCCCATCCCAGAAGACACCACAAATAAATAAACCCAATCCAGAGTACAGCAGATACATTTACATTACATCAGGCACTACTACAAACCAATAAAGAATGCCAGTTTCCATAACTTACAATCATCACTTAACCAAACTCTCAACCTTCATGTCTACAACACTCATAAATTACTGAAAAAGCATATGTAATTGTGAACGTAATGCTACATCAGGTGAGATTTTCTTTAAAGCCATTGAGCTCTTTAGCAGAAACCATTCGTTATTGTTTGTGTCATTGTTCGCTCGCGCATGGTAATATAAATCATAAAATAAATCATTTGTTCTTTTAACGTGGGGTTGTGCTGTTACTGTAATATGCTAGCTGGCTAACTAGCGTCTTGAATCCGTCCTTTCGGTCTTCTGGTTTCCCTTTTTGAATGATGAATACACTGCCATACGTGCTAGTTGGCTGTAGCCTGTAGTCTTTGCGGTGTGTTCAACCTTTTGGTCCAGGCACAGGCAACGTGAGGCATCGCAACATCCTGCCTTCTTCCACACTAGTTCTTTGAAGTCGGTTTGGTGTGTCTGGGCCTTATTCTAAGTGTGGGTATGTGATTAACGTGACATTTGTTTTTTGGGCCAGTTAGTACAGAAAAACAAAGCCAAGCCAAATGAAACACTTTCATATAATGCAATCCATTGTCACTTGCAAGTGTTTCCCTTCTGCATCATGCCCCCAAAAATTTAAAATCCATTTTGAATTCATTCTGCTATATCAGGATGTCAATTTGTATTCTGTAGTCTCTTATAAGGAGGCTGAGAAGAAGAGAGCTCAGTCCTGCAATCTCTTCCATAAACAGGCACTCTGTCATCAATATTGTAGAGGAATCCATACTGCAGGACTAGAAGACTAATTAGAGTCAGCTCTAAATTATTTAACTCCCTCTGATTTTATTGATTTGTCAGTTCAGAGCTGCGACTCAGAGCTGTAAAATTGACTCTGCTGAAAGAGACATGCTCTTCTGCTGGTTTATGGCTGTCAGCACATAGACAGGGACGGACAGTGATGTACTAATACAGCTGCTGCACACATCACATGCAGACACACGGAGCAAACTGAAGGAGACAGAAAAAAGTCATACATGGGGACAGAAGCACCCATGCTAATGAATAGGCAGGACTCTGTGGATAATATAGTCAAACCATAAAGTTGCGGCATTAACCGGCTTCATTAACAGTACTGCAATTAAACACTCCCATGTACTCAGTGTATACACACACACACACACTCACACACACACACAAACTCGTAAACTAATTACATATCTCTCAATTAACACAGATCTCCATGTGGAGTGCATGGAGCCCCAGGGATCCAGTTAGCCACCTGTTGCTAATATCTCAACTCAAGCATGATAACATCAGTACACACAGACACACAAAACACACACTCCCTCAATACTGGCCTTCAATTAAATGCACAAACAGCAATAAACATCAGTGGACTTCGAACAGGCCCGACTCGCCTGGCTTGTTGGATGTTTGCTGAATTGGATAAATGCCTAATTGTTTAATTGCAGAGGGATTATGTTCAGATGTCTGGGAATCAATTGACCGGGCATGCACATTAGCACATATGATTGACAGAAGAGAGGAATGATCTCATAGCAAATCAGGGATTAACCAATCAGAGCAGATGTCAATTGATCTTGCGGGCCTGGAGGTGAGCTGTAGTTTATGACAGTAATCGTCAAATAAATGTTATTAATTGAACAACTTCATCTGCCCTGGATTGATATTGTGTAATTTTTTTTTATGTTTCCATGTATGCATTGATTTTGAAGTGCTGCTGGGAAATGAGACTCTTAATGTATTCAGAATGAAAAGGAAAGGAAACGGTTTAAAAAACTGACCACTTATTGCAAATGACACACTGTGTTGTCCATTGATGCCCTGTTTAATCCTCATTGAGCAGTTATCGATTCAGCTCGGCTCACGTGTGTTCATAATGTAAGTGCATATGTGTAATGTGTCACATTTCTTCTACACACCTGATGCTCTCGACAGTTGTGGGTGTAGGTGCTCTACGGGGTTTAGGTTCACACGTTTATGGTTCATGGGCCAAACAGGGAGCTAATGGTTGTCTGCCAAACACAGCAGGGTCCATCTGTGGCCAATTGTCATCATGACAGACAGACAGACGGACGACAAAAAGAGAAATAAATATAGATAGAAGCTTTTGTTGTAGTCTAGTGCTAATACATTACGTATAGTCCCCGAGGGGCAGTTCACAAATTTTTATTGAAAATATGTTTTCTAACATTAAGGGCCCTATCTTGCACCCGGCACAGCGCAGCGCAAAACCCGACGCAGGTGTCTTTGCTAGTTTAAGACCGACGCAGTTGTCAATTTCCCGTCCAGCACCCACATCGTTTAAATAGCAAATGCACCTGCGCCCATCTTTGCGCCCATGGGCGTGCTGGTCTTACAGGGAGGTGTGTTCAGGTGCATTCTTGGCGTATTGCTATCTTGAGGCAGTGGGAAATGATCGTGCCATTGACCAACAAAAACCTGGTCTAAAGTCAATAGCGCAGCATGTCATTGTTATTTTAACAGCAAATGAGTAAAATGCGGCTAGGCTTCAGCACAGCGTGCGCACACTACGCTTGTTACACACACACAGGGAAGTGCAGCAGCACACAAACATGCAAAAGATTACAAATAAAAATATAACGGTGCAAATCTGCCATTATAATAGCAATGCACCAAGGTACAACCATGCCTGGGGGAATGGGAGATGACACTCTGATTGGTTTATTGCATGTTACGCCCAAAACACACCTAAGGACAACCCTTTTGAACCCTTTTTTCTTCCGTCAAACTAGCAAAAGTGGATTTTGCACCTGCGCCATGTGCTTCACGCCGTGCGCTTAGATTGTTAAAATAGGGCCCTAAGTGTTTTAGTTGCCTAACCCTAACCATACCTTACTCATAACTTGTTAGCTATAACTTTTACCTTAACCACCTCTGTAGTTGCTAGTGCAGATATTCTAGAAAGCAAGAATTAAAAACTGTTGCCATAGGACATAAAAAAAAAACATTGTTATTGAACTCAACCAGGATTTTTTTCAGAATCCAACATTGACGTTCTTTTCTAGTGATATCAGTTGTACTGTATAGTGTCCTTGGTGGCTCTGGAAGGGCTTTGTCAAGTCAGAAGAAAGTCACATCTGATAATGTCATCTTATCTTGGGCTTGGAGAGTAAAGACTTGAGGTGTAGGCGTTGAACATCAGGCAGGGATGGTCTACTGAGAAGATGGTATTGAGTTGCTTCAAATGAAATGTAGCGTTCAGTGTTTTTGGTACTAGACCCATACTAGAGGCTAAAAGACAAAACATGCACAGCATAAAGAAACACACTGCAACTACAGAAACCACAAGAGAATGTGACAATTTTGTTGTTAAGCATTTCTATGTGGTTGTGCTTGGTAACTAAGCCAATTGGTGGTAATTTAAAATTGTACATAATGTCGTGACATGTTCATTGACACTGATTTGCCTAAATTGTGAACTTTCCAATGCTAATATGTACAGTAGCAGGTGTCAGAAATCCCTAAATGACGGAGAACCATGGCCCCTGACACATTCAGCAGCCAACACAACAGCAGATGCTTCAGATGTAGGAGGATTGCAGTCAATCCATCACTCTCCAATCATTTATCAAGCTCGCTCACTCTCCCTGTTTACTCTCCCCCTCTCTCTCTCTTCATTTATCAAACTCCCCAAACCAAAAGAAAACCAGCAGACCCTGAGGAACACCTGGCCTGCAGTGACATCCACACACACACACACACACACACACACAAAAGAATTGCATTTCCAACTCCTGTTGTGTGACTATTTTTCATGTAGCCGAAAAGTGTGTGTGTGTGTGTGTGTGTGTGTGTGTGTGTGTGTGTGTGTGTGTGTGTGTGTGTGTGTGTGTGTGTGTGTGTGTGTGTGTCGGGGCTGACTGGACACAGATTAGAGGTGGCGTTAGAGGCCACTCCCTCATTGAGCAACAGCCAGAGTGTGACTGCTGTCCCTCTCTATTACTCTTTCTCTCTCTCTCTCTCTATCACCTTGTTTCCTTGTTGTGTCCGTGTACCCATGCCTGTTCTCCCATCCGTCCATCTATCCATCACCTCCATTTTTCCATCTGTCCAAGGCACTAAGATGGCAGAAACAATGGATAGATTAGACCAAGCGGATATTACAGCAGTCAAAGACACTCATTTTATTTAATGCTAAGAAGAGAAGTTGCTGCTCATGAGGTGATATGAAATCAAGGTTCCGGGTACTGTCGTGGACCGCTAACAGTGTTGTTGTTTGTGGTTGGTCAAAGCAAATATGTTGTCAAATCATCAGTGACTGCTAAAACAAATTTCTACTACATTTACTACAGCCAAGGGCCTGGTCTTTTTTAGGAATAATTTCCAGTAAGCTTGTACATATGTTGCCAGAGACACCCAGAGGAAAATGTTTGCAAAGCAATTTGCTCATCCAGATTTGAGTGAGTAAATCAGACTGAAACTGCCAAAGTAGGGAAGGACAGAAAAAAGCATTTGAAACTTGAGGGGTACATGTCCCATCTATCCCTAGAAATTACTGCATCTGCATCTGCGATGACGGCATTTTTAAAAAGCTAGATGAAAATGTTTACCAGGGGACATCACAATGTTTAGGTGAATTGTGGCAAACGACTGCAGCGAAATAGATAGATATTTCATTTATCCCCGCAGGGAAATTCACGTCACAGCAGCAGTATACGAATGAAAAGCACTGATCAAAGAATAGTGCAGGGAATCAATCAAATATCAAACTCTAATACAATCAAATATTCAAGTTCAAAATTCAAGTTCAAAGTACAAAGTGTTTTATTGTCTTATGCACAGTAAGGAAACCCGTTTCCCTGAACAATGAAATTCTTTCTTTGCTGTCCACAGAATGCCAAACAATGTAAAATGTTACAATTTTAAAAGGTATCATGTGAAAAATAAAGCAACAGTGCAAATGTAAACAGTGCAAGTTAGGCAAGTGCAAACTGGAAAAAATTTTAACCGTCAAAAAATATAACACAAGTACTAATAATATAAGCGTTAAATTTAAAATGTAAACAAAAATATGCCCTTTTTAAATGGGCATGCATACAGTGTGCAGATTGGATGTGCAAAACGGAGGTTATTATACAGTACATTTTTGTACAAAAAGATATATACAGTATTGCACTTTACCCAGTTGCAGTGCCAGTAGTGTGCCTGCAGTTACAGTAAGTGAGTGAGCCCAGAGGGACTTCAGCTGCCTCCAAGGCTACTGATGTCCATTCTGCATCAGAGCGGGGATGAATTAATAAGTTTGATGGCCACCAGCAGGAATGGCCTCTCGGTGAAACACCTTGGGGGTATGAGTCTTTGGGGTATTTATTGCGGAAATTATTAAAGCTGCACTCATTATTTTTATATTACCGTCAGACCATATTATTATGTGTAATGTGAACAGTGCAGCTAATAATGACGAACCCAGAGAGACACCCAACTCCAGTTTCCCCTCAACTGTACGGAGCATTTTGGCATCTTTCGTCTCATTTTTTTTTGCTTTTGTCTCTCCACTTTCCTTTTTTGGTTCAGTCTCACCACTCTTACCAACCCAGCAATTTAACAATTTATTAATTTCACAAACAGGAGCCTCAGTAGCGTGTGGAAGAACCATACACAGCCACAACCTCCTCCTCATGCTGGTCACCAGCCTAGACGACACCCCAAGAAGACCATTTCCTCACCCTGTCAGCAATTAGGTGCCGTAGATTTGCAGTCAAGGTTTGCAGAACGATATGGCCGACGGCTCTCTGCCCAGACAACCTGGAACAGACTGTAAGCAGCCTATCTCCGGTCTCATAGGACTGCCCGGAGTCCTGCCATGACTGCCCTTCACCATCAGGCCCGTTTGCGCTGGTGTCGGCAACACGTGCACTGGAACCTGAACATGTGGAGGAACGTTATGTTCAGTGATGAGTCCAGATTCTGCCTACGGCAGTTGGATCATAGGGTCAAAGTGTGGCGAAGACGCGGAGAACGCTATGCTGATTGCTGCACCGATAGAGTAACACCTTTTGATGGAAGCAGTGTGATGGTGTGGGGCGGCATCTCCCCCACAGTCTGGGACCGAACTCTATCCTTCAAGATGACAACGCTCGCCCCCACAGGGACTGGCCTGCCAGCAGTCCTGGCCTCAACCCCACTAAACACTTGTGGGATCAGCTTGGGCGTGCTGTTCGTGCCAGAGTGACCAACACAACCACGTTGGCTGACTTGCGACAAATGCTGGTTGAAGAATGGGATGCCATCCCACAGCAGTGTGTGACCAGGCTGGTGAGCAGCATGAGGAGGAGGTGCCAGGCTGTTGTGGCTGTGTATGGTTCTTCCACACGCTACTGAGGCTCCTGTTTGGGAAATGAATAATTTGTTAAATTGCCAATATGTCTTGTTTCGTCAAACTTCAATCATCCAATCCACCAAACACCAAACGAGTCAATGGCAGAATAAGCTGTTTGGCATTGGCAGAGAAGATTAGGCAAATTTTTCATGGGCGCAACCCACATACTCAGCGTTGCTGCTCATCCCACAAATGCATGTTCCTTACAAATGGGGCACCATTTGAAAGGGAACTAAATAGGCTTTCCAATGGTATAAGATTTATTGCCAAAAAGCATTGTTACCAAAGAGAAATAATCTACCAAACACAAATTTCCTTACTTTTTGTGTGTATACTGTGTGTATATATACAGTAAATGTTTGCTCACATATTACCTTTTATAAGCTTCAACGTGTCCTATGTGGCCCAAAAATTCAAAGACCATAGCATGTGTCGATGCACTGGACAACATTTTGTATTTCCAAACTATGCTGTCTTGAATTATACAATGGAAATGCAAAAGTTGAAATCCTGACAAGTGTTAAAATTCCGGACATAAAAAGTCTCTCAAGTAGGGCTGGATCCGAATATTCAAATATTCGTTCGATGGGTAGGTATTCGACTTACAATTTTGGGATTCAAATATTAGTTTTTATTTTTTTAAACGTGCATGCGGGCTGAAATTCACTGTGGTGTTTTGTCGGGACTAAGCTGCTAGTTAAATGTCTGCTAGCTGCTTGCAAATTTATGCAGCGCTATGATGTCCATCTCAGCCAAGAATGGAGAAATGTTGAGTTACAAGCGAGCAGTCTGATGTTTACAGAGGTCTGTGTGGTTAGACTGTAGCAGCCTGGTGCCGTTTTCAGGCCATTTGATAAAGGTAAAGATAGTAAGCTACATATCAAGCAATATAGCATATTGCTTGATATGCTATAGCAATATATAACAAGCATAATGGCAATGCAGTGAGGCACCGGCCGACTGAGTCATACAATCTGGCAAATAACGCAGGTCTTTCCGTTTGTTTTGAATGCCTGCAGCAAAAATTTGAGTCCCATTCAACTTTTGGAGAAAAGCAACCCGTCGTCTACCTGCTGTGGATAATCGTGTAACGTTAACCAGCTATCAGACTCGTCAGTCCGTATTGAGGTGTGTTAAACATCACTGCCTCTATCACTGTTACTAAAAAGTTTTAAACACTATGTTAAAAAAAAAAAAATGCAAGCCCTGAACTGCCCAGGATTGTGTGTAACAACAGGTGACTGTTTCCTGCAACAACAATCTTCCTCTCTTTTTCTCTCTCTTTCTGTGAAATGAAGCTGCCTAAAGTTGCGGTCAGAAATTTTGGTTTCCGCCACCGCTGCCGCCTCTACCGAAGCTTTGAATATTCGCTGTTGAAAAGCACCAAAGCTGTGGAGCTCGGTACAGCCCTACTGTCATGTTTCTGAGGTAGACAACCAGAATGCCTTTTTTTGTTTACATTTTTTTGTGGCATTTTTAGGCCTTTATTTTTGATATATGTGCTGAGATTGGCTGAACAGAATAACCTGGATAGATGGATTTTCTCGTTGGCTGTTAGTTTTTTGTGCCATGGTTCTTTTTCTGGCTGCGAAGCAAGTTGTGTAAATGGGCACATCATCGAAACTATCTCTCCATGATTGTAAGTGATTACAACATTAGCCATTGGTTAATGAACATGCTCATGAGGGAAAGCAACTCACTGACTCTACCGATCAATTCACACATTCAGATACTCTTGGCGGTCTTTTTAAAGTCTAAATAACATGGAGGCATCAAACTGTGTGTATGGGTCTATGCTGTTAAGATATGCATGTATGCACCCGCAGGCACACTTAAGTTTGCATGTATGACTCAAACATATGTCTCTTCCAGTCTGTGTGTGTGTGTGTGTGTGTGTGTGTGTGTGTGTGTGTGTGTGTGTGTGTGTGTGTGTGTGTGTGTGTGTGTGTGTGTGTGTGTGTGTGTGTGTGTCAGACGTATCTAGTGGCAGTCCCATGAAGAATGAAGTCACCTGGCTTTCCCCTGTCTTTGAAGGTCAAGGAGACCCACTTGCATATTCATGGCCGAGCGCGTGTTTGCACACGTGTGTGTGTGTGTGTGTGTGTGTGTGTGTGTGTGTGTGTTGTGTGTGTGTGTGTGTGTGTGTGTGTGTGTGTGTTCGTGCGCGTTCACGTCTGTGTGTGCGTCGGGATCGATGGCTTTTAATTGTTTTTTCCTGAGCTGTGGAAGGAAGTGCCAGCAGTTATTGATTGGATGGAGGGATGGGCCAAGAGAGGGAGAGAGAGTGGATAGGAAGGCAGAGAGTACAAAAGAGGAAGACAGAAAGAGAGAGACAGTGTGGCAGACAAGAAGGAAATGTGACAAGACAGGGTGGCGACATGGAACATAGAATCACTGTCTAGAGGGTGGACGAGGGGGGAGGTGTGTGTGTGTATGAGAGAAGGGGGGTCTATGGGTGCCATGTGTGCATATGTAAGTGTTTGAATGGTTGTATGCGTGAGCGTGAGCGTGTGTGTGTGTGTGTGTGAGTGTGTGTGTGTGTGTGTGGGGGTGTATGTGCGTAGGGGGCTGGGGGAATGTCACAGGGTGTCTGATCTGGATGCTACACACACATTGTGCACCACCCTCACTAGGTGCATTATTGAGTCGGGCTTAGTGTGCGTGGATATGTGTGACTCTGTCTGCTGGTTCACATTGCTTGCACAGAACAGAAGCCCCTCTGTTTGTTATTCTTTGCTTTCTATTCTACAATTTAAAGTGTTATATCTTACATTTTCAACAACGATATGATTTTAAAATAGGTTGTATCAACATTATCAGAAAATGCATTTATGACTGGTGCACAAGACAAACTAATAGGATATGTATATTCATACTTTATATACAAACAAAATTAATAATATACAGTGTATAATCATAATTATTCACTGTCCTAAAAAGAAACAATTTGTAAACCCTATTGCTAATTTCTTGTGATTTATAAATAGCTAATGAAATAATACTGCTTTGCAGTGTTTTTTAGTAGTTCAAAGATTGGTAAAAAATGTGTTTATCTATGTAACTGTTGTTATTGTGAGCTCATTTTAGCAGTTAACCAATAAAATAAAAGCAGCTGTCCTTTATGGAAGTTTTCAATAATACAATTAACAGCACCACAAACTACACACAAACACCAGTTTTCACAGTTTCAACAATAACTTTCATGATTTATTTATTTGCAGGGCTTTTGAATAAAACTGCATTAGTTTTAGCTAAGTGTACCTAATAAAATGGACACAGAGTGTGTGTAACATATAAGATACTGCATATTACCAGCTGGGTTGTAGCTTGGATTTTAGAAATACTGAGGTCAAGAGACCAATGCACCTCCTTAGACACCCCAAAGAAGGTATCAACATTTTTCAATCATAGAAATTTGTCATACTTTATGTATTTAACTGATGGCCAGGGTTCAGTTTTATAATTCGAAATGGTGGATCATTTATTGATTCATTTATTTTGTTGGCTTAAAACACTGAAATGTTATTATACTGAATCTAAAAAATAAATTAGTTTTATGCTTTTCCTTCAAGTTGCTAAAACTGACCAGAAAGAATACAGATGACACGACCCCAGTGTCCTCAGTGGTCACATGATATACTTCATAAAAACCAAAATATGTTATGTCTCTATAACCTAATTTCTTCTATTAGTTACCTGATGACCTACTTAAAAACAGATCAAATGTTAAATATATTAAACCCACTTTGATATGGATGTATCCTGAAGATTATGGATGTATATTTTATTGCACAAGAACCTGATAATGCATTATGAGAGTTGACAGTCTGAATCAATATGTGGGGGGATCCACGATGTTAATGGCGTTATTACAGGTCCCGCATATTACATATTACATAACTAATGAATACGCCTTCTATTCAAATCAATATTAAGGGGACTTTTGAAAGAAACATTTTTTGTTTTCATGCTGTGTGATTTCCTATGCAGTACTTGGCTGCGCAGCTATTAGTTTCTAGTGTTACGAACGAGAGAAAGAAAACAAGCAGGCCTATGTTTGAGCTACAGGGCAAGATGAAATTGGAGTCAATGGTGTTGCTCGACCCTGACCCAGTGTTAGCTAAGGCTCGTTTGGAGGAAATGTGGGTGTATCTCTATTGTGTGTGTGTGTGTGTGTGTGTGTGGATTTGTGTTTGTTGGCGAGCGTGTTGGGACTAAAAGTAACAAGCTTTATTCCCTAACAATGTTCCACCATGCCCTCATTACACACAGGTTAAAGTGGCACTCGGCCCTGTCTAGACTGCTAAAGAGCGTGTATACGCGCGCACCACACACACACACACACACACACACACACACACACACACACACACACACACACACACACACACACACACACACAGGTGAGAGTGGACTGTGGCCCTGTTTCACTGCTGACCAGGCCACAGGCACTCAATCACAGAACAGTGAGAGGGAGAGATTGAGATGATGTGGGCCAGAAGTGTGTGTGTTGTTTCTTAATTGAATGTAATACGATCCAAACACCATGACTGAGCCGCAGTCAAAAAGGGAAAAAAGTGTTCTGTTGTAGCTTGTGTTGTAGCGATTGCTGTTGTTGTCAATGCTGCCTTTGCTATAGCGGCTATCGATTGCTGTTGATATTGTTGCTTTGGTCTGATTGTTTTTGTTGTTTTCGCTGCTGTTGTTTTTTCTAGTTGTTTGATTTTTATTTTTTTTTAATTGCTGTTACTGTGGTTGTCTTTTGCATTTTCTTCCCGCAGCGACCTCTGTAATGTACGTCGTTGCACCTGCTGTTGCGTTTTGGGTCGTCGTCTTTTGTGGAGTTGCCAATGCTTTGGTTCCTGTGCTTGTTGGGACTGTTATTGTTATGGAGCTGTTGTTTCGGCCTCTGTTGTTGCTGTCAAAGCTGCAGTTAATTCTAATCAAATGCAAAACTCGCTTTTAGTCGGTGCACAGCAGGTAAGCTGACTTTGCAAACATTTGTCTACAGGCAAGCAGACAGTCCAACACATATTATGTAAACAATATAGTTGTAGTTTCCAAAAATGAATGCATTATGAATATTGGTTTTAAACTCAACACAAGGAACAAAGTCTCAGAAGTTTGTCCCTGCTTCCCTTATAATTATTACTAAACAGTTATTTTAAATAGTTCTCTCAGGAAACTTTCAGGAAATTGTTTGGAATTTACGCATCTGAAAAATAAAGAGTTACCAAATGCATACATTGCGTCACGGTAATGTTATGGACATTTTTGGGGGATTGCATATAGTACTTTTCACTCTCCTAAAATGTGCACACTCAAATAAAATGACGAAGGCTAAATGTAGCGCACCAGAAAGCTAACGGGGAGTGATTGCAGACACAGTCCAAGTGATCAAGAGCATGCGAGACATCCCAGGTACACTCACACTCACACACAGGGTCCGATTATAGTATTTTCTCACCCTCCAAGAACCTTCTTATTCTCCCTCCCTTGCAACCATGGTCTATCTATCTCTGTGTCCCTCCCTCTCACCCACTGTCTGTCTCGCTCCTTGCCCAAAAACCGCCATTCCACAAGACGTGATAATCAGCGTCTACTGAAGCACGGCCGAAAAACATTTAAGTGAAGTGAAGATGGTGGAGCGGTGGCGGTGGAAACAGGGATTGGGGGCGGGTGGGGGGGTTGGGGGATGAATTGGTGCTGAGGAGATTGCGGCAACAACACACACAAGGCTTTGCCCTGCTCCGCCACACTGTCAAATCTGCCTTACGCGCGCGCGCGCACACACACACACACACACACACACACACACACACACACACGCACACAGATTCTCTAATAGATTCTCGTCTTGACACTCAATTCCGTGGCGAGACGATCCCGCTTTATCCCTCCTTGCATCAAATATTTAAACACTTGTATTAGTGGCTGTGTCATCCCCTCAAACACCCGCAGCTTAGGGCACCAATCTCCTCTCCTCCTCTCTCTCTCTTCTTCTTCTTATTTCTTTTCTGTCTCTCCTCCACACTCCTCTCGCTCTCTTTCCTCATCTCCCGCAATTCCACTCCTAATATCCACAATGTTATCGCCTGCTTGCCTCCCTCCACCACCCCATCATTTTATATTTTCAATACTTCAACCTTTTTTTTCTTATGAAGGAGTGTGATAGAGGGAGGGCCATAGAGTAGGGGGTATGTTTTTCTATTTTTTTTTTTTTTTTTGCTTCCCTGTTCTTTTCAGGCTTTTTGTCGCGGGCCGAGAGCCCTTTTCAATCTTAAGAGGCGAAGCGCTACAGATTGCAACAAGGAGTGAGGGAGATGGAATGAAGAAAGCGGGATAAAGGAGGGAGGGGAAAGGAGAAGGTGGATGAGGGGAGAGAGACAGAGAGAGGGGAAGGGAGTGGGGATCGGTGGCGGCGGCTGTGCGCTTGAATGATGTCTTTCAAGAGGAGCAGTCTAGCTTGTCAAATCGCCGGCTGCGAAATGAATTGGCATATCTGTTGGGCTCGGCGCGGAGATGTCGCGCCACGCCGTTTCATATTCCTCGATAAGGCCAAATAACGCAATTGTCAGAGAGACAGAGAGAGTTTGACAGAGAATGAGAGAGTAGAGCCAGTTAGAAGAGAGTGGCAGTGGAGGGGGGAAAGAGAGTGAAGCTGGCAACAATGGAGTGTGTATGATAGACAGACAGAGCTTTTCCACCTGATATTCTGCTCGTCTGTCTGTCTGTGGCTGGTGTTACGGCGGCCTAATGTAAACCTTTTAAAACCACTCAACACTTGAATCTGCTGGCTTAAATCTGATTGCTTGCCATTGAAGTTTTCCAGCTTGAGGCTAAAGCGGCTAACACCATGACCTACCTATTTTTGTAAGATTATTATAGGTCATATCAACTTCAGATAGTACACAATGAAAAATACTGTGAATGATGAGAGAAGGAGAAGGCACGTGATAAAGGTCACGGGCTAGACTTGAACTCCACGATGTCAGACAGTACATACATAACATACCTTGGCCTCCTCAGCCATTGTTAGGGCCCCATAGCTCAAATATCATCCACTCTCTATCTCCCACTTAGACGTTGGTTCACTTCCACAGTACAAACAGATGATTTGTCCTGCACGTTTTTGTCAAATCAGGACCAGAATATTATCCAGATATTAATTCAAAACAGTTTCTAAAGCTGCAGAAAGAGACATTTCACCAATACAAATGGAGATCACTGTACTTGGTCTTTAAAAGCGGTTGCATAATGTCCTCTGCAGCTCTGGAATAGCTTTTACAAGTCCGGAAAAAAATAACCCTTGTGATGTCATTGGGGTTCTCTTGACTTGGAGTAGGGATGTAACCGTATGAAAATGTAACCTCACGGTTATAGTGAACAAAATGATCACGGTTTTCGGTATTATGGCGGCATTTTTAATAGTGGTGTTCAATGTGTTCAGAAAGCACTGATAGGCCTACAAAGCTGAAATGGCTTCAAAAAGTGTAACAGTGTATTATATTACAAAAACATAGGCCAAACCTAAACTTTTAACATCAAATGTCCTGATCGCTGTGATCTCCTCCTTCTGCCATGATTCGAATTTCAAGAAACGCATGTTGCAGGCTACGCAGCGTGCCTGCGCTGCAACTTCAGGAGACTCGGATGAAGCCGGGAAGGATTAAACTCACCGTGGTAATCCACCCTGATAATGATATTTTAAAGGAAAAGGTCATTGTTATCGTCAACATTTTTATCGTGGTTTACCGTTACACCGGTAATCGTTACATCCCTAGCTTGGAGAAGCTGCGCTACAAAACGGGGGTGTGGAGTTTTGAGATGTGGGCATTTACCAGGCAGGCGGGGTCTAATGAAGAGAAGCTAGACAAGCGAGCAATTAAATGTACTCCTGTGAACATCCATTACAGGCCGATCTGCTGGTCTTTCCAGGTCCAACTTTGACTTACCACAATTACTGTATTTGTGCTCACTCACGTCGTCTCCAATAAGGGATTTGAAGTGCATTAACTCTAGGTTTTACCTCAAAAAAAAGAAAAAAAGTAAAAGTGAAGTGTAAAATCTGGCTAGTTGCTAACTTGTCCGATCATCCAGCAGCTCGTCTTCTTTTCCCCATGGGACCCTGGTGCAGCAGCGTAGCCTCCATGCAGCCATTTTCTCAGATCTCAGCAATTACAGTACCTTGGTGCGCACAGTGTTTTCATAACAAATACAACTCAGAGAACTGATGTGCAAAATCGACAGAAATAAGATCCAAGTTCTAGGAACCAAGTTGTAACAAACCACTTGTTATTGAGATGTATGTACCTGGTGTGGGGGTGTCACAGATCACAGCTTCCACAGCTTTTTCTTTTCTACCAGACTGTCTACCTATTGTGTCTACACGTGAGCGTGGTGGGGGGAATGCACGATGTGTCACTGGGTGGTTCAGTGTTGTGCTGTCCAACAGTAGACTACAGTTTGGTTTGGGTCTGACAAACTGAGACTTGTTTGTTCAGTAGCACCGAGTCCAACGGGAGAGTATCGTCAAGGGAGACCACTGTCTCCAGAGCTTGTGATGAGGGGTGTGAGGAGACGTATGGTAACACACACACACACACACACACACACACACACACACAAAAACACACACACACACACACACACACACACACACACACACACACACACAGTGCAGTGGTGGGCTAGAGTCTGGTAGTTGTTCAGTATGTGACAAACTGAGGAGGGTTGTTTGAAGCTGTAGTCCAGTTGGAAAGAAGAGAAGAAAGAATGCACAGACTTGTCTTGTTGAGAATTACTACTGTAGCATTTGTGTGTGTGTGTGTGTGTGTGTGTGTGTGTGTGTATGTGTCTTTTGTGTGTGTGTCCTTGTGTGTGTGTTGTGGACCACAAAGGTGATGGCACATAGAGGCTTCTCAGGTTCATGGTTACTAGAAATATGCAGAAGAAACAAGAAATGCTGTCAGAGTCTGGCAGCGTCTTGTACACCTAGAACACACACACACCCACACACACCCCCCCCCCACACACACACACACCCTATGATAATGTATCCTTCCGCTAGTGTGCTGTTTGAATAAGTTTACCGCTAATCTATTCTCATACATCATTCTAACACATTTTTAGATAGAGATTAATGAAAACAAGCAACAAGGTTTTTATTAAGGCAATATGTTATTAACTGAATGCTTTACCAGATAATGAAGTACGTGCATCCTATATTTTATACATTTAAAGAAAATCACATCTCTAAAATAGATGTTTATTTCTAATTGTATAATAATCAATAATAATGATGACTGACTGATATTTGAATTTATTGAAATGTGGGGCAAAAGAATTGGAGCGCTGCAACTAGCAGATGTTTCCATTATTAAAAAAATCTGGCAATTTTTTTTTCTTGAGCAATCCATTAGTTGTGAATGTAGATGGTGTATTAAGAGATATTGTTTTTTAGTACCAATAGCTTAAAACCAAAATAATTTAATTTAAATGCAGCAAAGCCTTACATTAGAGAAGTTGAAACCAGAGGGTGTTTGGCATTTTTGCTTGAAATATGATTGAAATGGTGATTTGATTATCAAAGTATTTGCACATTCATTTTATGTCAAATTGCTAGTCAGTTAATTGACAAATGTTTTCAGCTCTGAAATTTTCATCAAATATTTTTTTAAGTGCAGAAAATGTTTCTGAAGACCACAGTTGCTTTATCATGACATGGGTACATTTTGACTTAATATAAAACACAAAAATCAGCATGATTATCTGTCGTTGCAATGAAATGGTTTCTCTTAATCTATTTTAGATTAGTTAGCGAGATCTGAGTACTGGCTAAAGGCGCCTTCTTTGCTTTTCTGTCCTTAACAACACTTGCCTTTTCCCTCCATCTGTTACGGCCCGTCTTTCTCTCCAGTGGTCGGCCCATTAGCTCGGTGACCAGTGGACTATGACAGGGCGGCCTGGTCATGGCAACACACAGCTGTAACATGGATGGTGCCTTTCACATTAGTGTGGTGAACAAGGGGAACAGGAGCAGGAGCTTTTCCATTAGCACCTCCCACGATCTGCCAAGATCCTGACAGGGGAGAGAGGGAGAGAGGGAGAGAGAGCGCTATATTGACCATGTTTTCAAATGGCTGCTTCCTAACAGTATGGCAATGGCCTGAGCCACGCTTTAGGCAGGACTATCACTCCATATTCATACACTGAGAGAGTGACACTGAGAGAGAAACCGGGAGGATGGTGTACAATATAATGGGGATTGGACCAGTGTACATTGTGTAAAATAAAAAATTAAATAAAGGTAATAATAACTAGGTAAGTGTATAAATTTGTTTGTGCAGTACGTAGAAGATATGAGAAATTGTAGAAGGTTTTGATGTTTTGGATCTTGACATAAATTAGTATGTCAATAGTTTTTCTTTTTCTCATTGAGGCCATTTTTTTCTCATCAGGATTAACAATTAGGATTTTTTTTTTATCCTAGTTCCTAAAGAAGAAGTGTGAATAAAGGTTTTCCAGCAGCAGTTATTTTAACCTGTCATAGCAGCAATAGCACAGTCTCTTGCCCTGTCCTAACTAAATATTTAATCGGTTTACAATAGGATTCATAAAATTGAATACAAGAGAATATTACATAAATATTTTCAATGTTTTCATGGAAACATCCCCATCCATTGAGTTTACATACTGTATCAAAACGACCATTAGAAAATTTGCTTTTTAAAAAACTGCCTTTTTAAAGTGGTTCTCCAGCAGTTCTGTTTTCAACTGCCATGAACAAGGACTTGCGAGAGAAAGATTAAAAGAAAAGGTCAGAATAAAGCAGAAGAAGCTGAGATATCCTGACTTTTACTAAAGCAACTGAACAGTGTCTTTTTGTGACTTCATGTATACCTGATGCCTGATGGCCACTTCCTTTTGTAACAAAGGCTCTTAGTTATAGATAAACTAGTCTGGCTCAACGGATTTACATTGCTGGGATAAAGCCTGACATCATGTCCCTTCCCCTTCCGCTATCTCCGCTATCTATTTTGCAAGGGCACCGTTTCTGCCTCTGGGGCCAGGATGTTGGGATTAGTTTCCCTAACCCAGAATAGATAAGCGACCATGGTCTGACAATGCAAGACTATATATTTATGGTCTATAGTTTTCTCAGACCTGAGAACTTTAGGCTGAAGAAAAGCTGTTAGACTTAAATGCGACTTAAATCCCAATTAACACCCATGATGCCTCATAAATGCACCTCACAAATGAAACATAATTTTTTGCCCCTGATGCCTAATTCCCCCAAAATGTACTTTTTTCCCCCCAATGCCTCGAGGTATAATTACCACAGAGCTATTGAAATGGATTGCATAGGGCCCCTGGGTAGCTCACCTGGTAGAGCACGCACCCATATACAGAGGCTCAGTCCTCGACGCAGCAGCCGCGGGTTCGGTACTGACTTGCGGCCCTTTGCTGCATGTCATTCCCCCTCTCTCCCCCCTTTCAAGTCTAAGCTGTCCTGTCAGATATAAAGGCCTAAAAATGCCAAAAAAACTAACCTTAAAAAAAGAAAAAGAAATGGATTGCATAGCATTTCATCAATGGTTTGCTTTTTAAAATGTCGGTTTCTTCTTCATCTCCAAAGGTAGCAGCAACGTCTCTTTTGATAAAGTGATCAAATGATGAGGGTCTCATTTGCCGTGATCACAGGGCCACACGTTCCCAAGCCCTAAGTCTATCTACTTCTTTATTTATTTTATCTTTTTGTGTTTCAGTGTCTCCTTCTCCTCTGTCTGTTCCCTTGTAATTTGACGTGGAGATGCTTGTTATGGCCGATCAAAGACAGCCATCTGTGGTCTGTCAGCTTCCCTCAGACAAAGTGGGAGGTGAGACGGGATGATCTACAACATGCATATCAGAGAGAGGGAGTCGATGAGAGATGAGATGCATGCATTAACAGGCTACGACAGAGGAGTGTAAGAAAGATAGAAGAGATGATAGAAATGAGGAGCAGTGGAAACATGATGGAGAAAATCAAATATCACGATATTTTTGACCAGATACATCAATGTCGATATTGCGTCGATATTGTAGGGTTGACTATTGGTGCTTTCAAAAATAAAAATGACACAATGAGATTTTTGATAAATAATCATCAGTAATGTGGATATAATGATGCAAATAATAGAGCAGCTAGAACATTCTGGTAAGTTCAGAAATTGACATCACTTTACTGTGATGCAGCCTTTTAAACCACTTGACGATATCTTGTCTCATAGTATATTGATATTATATCGATATATTGCCCAGCCCTAATGCAGCTACTGTACTGTCGACAAAATCCACAGTCCTGCAAAAGGACAGTTCTGTCACAAAATGAAGCTAGGCGTTAATAACACGTGTACCGAGTCGACCGTTCTCTGGGATTAGTTTTCATGGTAATCAAATGTTTCTCTAGCTTGAAACAAGCTAGCACGAACCGCTGATTAGCTTAACGCTAGGCTTTCGTGGCACTGGTAGAGTAAAAATAAATTGCTATTTTATACCACTAACAAGGCTCAAAATAGCACCACACTTCCACAGTAGCATAATGAGGGTCCCTACATGTAAACCGAAGCATTGAGAACTTTGTAAGTGTACAGATAGTTTATTAAAAAGATAGTTTATAAAGACATTACCTTCGGGTATACAGGCAATCGGCATCTTAGGAAAACAGTCATGACCAGTCGAACCACGAACGCCCTGCTTGAGCTATGTTACTGGTTGAACGGTCGACTCGGTACACATGTGTTATTAACCCCTAGGTTCATTTTGCGCTGGAATTGTCCTTTAAGTTTATCTGAAGTAATTACAAGGCTTCAGCTGTAACTAAAATACATGTAACTTATGAAGATACCTACTTGATTTGTCAATCGCAGACTGTCGAAGCCAGTCTGACAACAAGTCGAAAGTATATTTTTATAAAAACGTGATCGTATCAACTATAGTCTCACAAATTTAACTTTGTCACATTTGTCAGACTCAACAGATTAAACTGGCAATTCCACTTCCACTTCACTATCTTGACTTACAGTCACATGAACACATGATATTTTAAATGATAAGTTTAAATTAGTCTATGGCATTTTCAAAGCATATTACGTCAAGTTAGCTAGATTGAATTATTAATGGTGATAAAATACAATACATTTCACAATTTAAGAATGCATGCAAACATTAGCTGTAGGCTATCTATGCTAAATAATCAGTGGCAATGTCTTCCATGTGTGTATAATGCTGACTATCCAATAAGTGCTACTCTGAGAAGTGCGTACATGTACAAGATGTAGCATGACAAGACAATAGCCGCCCTGATGATGAAGGGCACACATTACATGGAACAAGACACAGATATGGACGGGACAGGACACTGTAGGGATGTAATGGTAAAAGACCCTCATTACAGAGGACAAGACACTGCAGAGGACGGGACATAAAGTGATCGAACCCTCTCAAGAGAGATAAAAGAGATGAGAATGGCAGAGCGAGGGACAGGGGATGAGAGAGTTGGGGAGAGGGCGAAAGAATGAGCGAAGGAGGGATGAAATAGGAGGACAACTCCACTCAAAGAGACCCTATCGCTCAAAGTAATGATGATGTCTTAGTTGGTTAAAAAGCAGTGTTAAGTATTGGCCGTGTTGAATATCAGGGAGAGCTGGCTCAGAGAGATGGATGGCATCTTAAGTAACAGCATCCTGATAGATAGGTTGGCACAGGAGCCGAGCATGACGCGTATTGTAAGGAGAGGAGAGCGTGAAATATGACAGGGGGAGGGAAAAGAGAGAGAGAGTTGGAGAAAAAGGGAGGCTAATACCAACATTATTCTGTATATAACATATCTAAAAATTTTGCCTTATTTTACATGGAAAAGTGAGAAATACAGCAAATGAGTGACATATCTCTTAGCTGCTAACAGAAAGTAAATGGCATTATGGTATTACCAAACGTGATTAAGTAAAATTACCAGGGATTAGTTTGGAAACTAATGATTAAGATAAATACATACATACATTTCCTTTTCCCTGTGCATAATAAGCAGTCCTTCCAGGAAAACACAGAAATCTTTTGTGATTGTTGTGGGAAAAAATCCTTGATTATGCGGCACGTTTTCTTAAAAATGCGATGGAATATGCGGGATATTTATGCAATTTTATGCGATGATTGCAAAAATTGCGGGAACTTGCAAAAACTGCGGTTTGATGAAAAAGAGAAGAAAAAGTGATTCCCCCAACACACTGCTTATTTTAAACTTAATTTCCAAAAAATAGTTTACAGATATTCAGTCATTGCAATAAGTAAACAAATTAGATATAAATATATACAAATAATATAATATTAAAGTAAAAATACAAGTAATAGTCTAAACAGAGGGAAATAAAAGATACAAAAGAGACAGACTTTCAAAAATCGTTAATAATATAGACAGCAGGAGCACTTAAACAAAGAAATTTGAGTAGACATCAGATATTAAGATAGCTTTCTTATTGGATACCAACTTAAGAGACTCAAAGTACATGTCAAATTCAACCTCCAACACCTGCTTTTCGATGATGTTCACGTCACTTAATTACATCACTTCATAACGTTCTGAGGGGAAAATGGCTGCTCTCGTGTGAAGTAAACGCAAAAAATTTTCAACTTTCTGCTAAGATATATGTGACTTTTTTTCAACGAAAATGCGGGGATTATGAAATCATGCAAGCACTGCATATTTTGCCCGGAAATTTGCAATTTATGCGGCGAATTGAATTGAATTATGCAATCGCATAATCGCGTTTTTCTGGAGGGACTGAATAAGATTATTATATTATTTTATAACATGTTTAACAAGATTTTTCTGAATGGAATCGGAGCGGATGACGTCACGCAGCAGGACAAACAATTACTTAACAAGACTGAGCATCTGCAGCCATGATCATGGCTATGTAAAGCTGTGTCCAGGCACAGCCAATGGCACCTTAAATGCACATCCTTACTGGGTCTTAAATATATAATATGTAATATTTCTGCATTAAAATGTCACAAAACGACTATACCTTTTTTTTTTTTTTTAAGATTTTTTTATTGAGAAAGGCACAAGATTAACAACATTACACATCACAGTTTTAGCCCTTTCTTTTCTTTCAGCCCCCCTATCCCTTAACACACACACATACAATGTAAGACAATCCGAAACTAAAACCAGAAAGTGACATGAGTTAGTAATCATATATTTGCACCTCCACCGCCGCCTTAAACAAAATTGGGCCAGGGACGTCACAGAACTATCTGTGAACTATACATGTTCTGATCATTGTGTATAAATGGTTAGGAGAATATGTGGAATAATATTAACTGAATCATCCAGTGTGTTGTTATAATCATATAACAGTAATACATAACCCTAAAAGAGTTGAAATTGCTCATTATAAATGGCACTTAATGCATAATTTACTTATTCTAAAATATTGGTAAAGGGAACGTTTATTAGTCATCAAGATAGTATGTTTCTGAGAAAAAAACAACAGACAAATCTGAAGCGTACCTTTGAAAATATGTCCATTTATCATCACCTTTAGACTGCTCTTACCCTCAGAGGGTTATTTTGTCTGATGGGACTGAACCAGCCCTCCTCCCTAACCACTCCAATAAGTGTTTTTCAATTACTGCTGTCAGCTGGTAATCATCTTGTGATGAATAGTGTGATATCCAGCCTTTATATTCATCTGCCTTCTTTGTTAGATTATTTCAAGACAAGGCTTGTGTGTGTGTGTGTGTGTGTGTGTGTGTGTGTGTGTGTGTGTGTGTGTGTGTGTGTGTGTGTGTGTGCGCGCGCGTGCAAAGGTAATATATATTTTTTTTATTTACAAAGTATAGAAGGTGAGATTAAATGAATGGCAAAGTTAATGAATTTTGCCTTGTTTAATTTGTCATAACACAAACGAATATAAATGCTACTTTTCTGAACAATTAAACCATCCACTGTCATTCCTGAGAAGAAGCTGAAGATTTTATTTTGATCAAGTATGAATGATTATTACTCATCATGAATAATTATTGCCATTTATTTCTCTTTTCAAGCTATTTTGGTGCTATTAACAAAAGCACAAGCAAAAGTGGGCTAATATTATCATTAGAAGCATTATGTAAATACAGTATTATGCAGAAAGCATGTAATTGCACCTAACGAATGGCCAGACACAGTAGATATGGAAAACATTTTATTTTTTTATTACTTTGGGGTCATTATAGCAGGAGCAGAGTGGTCAAATATTAACACTGGAAACATTTTGTAAATGCTATATTGGACAGAAAATGGAAATTAAAAATAAATGAAATGCTTATCTAAAGTACATGGAATAAACAAACAAACTATTTAAAAAGCAATTTGACTATATATATCTGGGCTGGAAGTTTAGGGAAACTGGTCTTTTTTAAATTTCTAGGTTGTTTAGCCTGAATTACCAACAAGGCACTGTGGGCTACTACCTGAGGCCCCAGAACACCAGGGGCCCCTGAAAGCTCCAGTCTTGTAGTTTGCCAACTGGTTTGTGTTACTGTAATTGGTATTTTGTTTAGGAATATGCACCATTAAAGCACAAAGTCAACTGACTAATAAGGGCCTTAAGGGTTTTGCTTTAATCATGAGGCCCTGCCTTGTAGAGGTTCCCTCTACCAAAATTGAGTTCTAAGACCTTTGTGTTTTCATGTTTCAATTTCATCAATGAATGTAAGTTTAATCAAACTATCACAGAGCAAATCTGGAGCCAGGTGGTGCTCCCTTTTAGAAAACAATTCAACCCAGTAGCCCTTGGAATTACATACCTATTGGACAATTTTGCAACTCACGATTTTAAGTCCAATGCCAACATAGATTACCTACGTAGGACAACCCAGTCTCTTAGAAATGATGTTTTGACAGAAATGTAATCTAGCCGGTTTATATTAAAGCTATAGTGCGTAGTTTCTGTCTCCCCCATGACCCCAGACTAATTCTAAGGAATGACAACAACACTGTCGCTGCGTCCTCATGATACAAGCCTTCCTTGATCGCACTTCGTGATTGGCTGGTAGCCAAGGAGGACACAGAGGATTAACAAAAAAAAAACATGATGGACTCTTCAGAAGAGGTAATTATCCTCACTCAATTTTTTGCACGCGAAAGTCGCCGGACGACACCATTTCCTGAACATAGCCATACGGAGAAATACAGAGAGAGTTTTGTTGAGCTGAGTCTTTATTTCGCTTTGTATCAACTTATTTGACAATGGCTGGAATGTAACGGCCGTTCATTAATGTAAAAAAGTTACGCTTTGAAGCTTTAACATAATGAGGAAGTTTTGTTAAGTTATGTGGCAAGTTTCAAAATGTTGATATTGAACGTGGCAGTAAAATGTACATTGAGAATGTGTTTTTTTTCCCACCAAAATATCTGATCCAAACTTTTTCACGATCACGTTTTTGTTGGTATGTATAGTTATGTTCATCGTGGTCTGGTTTAAAGGAACACGCCGACTTATTGGGACTTCAGCGTATTCACCGTATCCCCCAGAGTTAGATAAGTCCATACATACCCTTCTCATCTCCGTGCGTGTTGTAACTCTGTCTGACGCTCCCACCGCTAGCCTGGTTAGCCCAGATCCTGGAGGTAACCGGCTCCAACTAGCCTACTGCTCCCAATAAGTGACAAAATAACGCCAACATGTTCCTGTTTACATGTTGTGATTTGTATAGTCACAGCGTGTACAAATAACAACGTCACACAGCCATCTAACCGTATACATACTGGGAACTATATTCTCAGAAAGGCGAAGCACTGCTACTCTCTGCTCCTCACCACGGGGCTTCTCAGGTGCTGCAAGCAAATCACTCCGCCCAAGTAAAAGAGCTTCACCTTTCTAAGAATATAGTTCTCAGTTTGTATACGGTTAGATGGCTGCGTTGTACACGCTGTGACTATACAAATCACAACATGTAAATAGGAAAATGTTGGTGTTATTTTGTCACTTATTGGGAGCTGTAGGGTAGTTGGTATAATACAGAACAACTTTGCAGTGACTTGAATCCAAGGACACAACATGATTGTTAGCATTTAACCAAAACTACAATATTTTCCTCACCTTGACCAAAGTGTATTGTAAAATGGGGTTTTGCAGAATTGTGCTATATTGATTTTATTGTCAGGCAATGGGGTTAAAGACTATCCATATTGCACAGATGGGGAAGAAAATGGAATTCATATATGCCATGGGACATTCCATCAGGTGAATCAGACCATGCCTTAGACCACTCTGTGGCACAACGGACTCCCTACAAGGACCATTAAAGAATTTCTCTTGTAGTGTTGTATGTTAAAGCGTTGAAATAGTTTTTTTTCTTCTTGAATTAAATACTTAGAAATAAACTGAGTGAAGGACACTAGGGCAGAGTATAACACTGTAAAGAAGATATTTCATAACTGAAAGGTTGGATCCAGGACAACAAACATGCAAAGTGGCTCAGGAGAAGTGGATGCATTGTGAAAGCAGTGTAGCAGCAGAAGGAATGGTCAGAGTGCAGGAGGTAGAGGAAAAATAAATATTTTGTCGCTGCATGTGAGCCTGCAATTCCAAAATATTCACTGGATCACATTCATTGGATTTTGTGATGATGTAGGTTTTTGAAGAAAGGTATTCAAACAATTTTGATACTATATTTAGTTGTAATTCTTTATGTATGCCTACTGATACACTGCAACATCCACAAAATGTTACTTTTACGTCAAGTTTAAGGTATTCAAAGTTTTTAAATGGAGAGCACCGTTGGCAATCAGGTACATCCAACATGTAAATACACTCTTCTTCTACCATACTTGCATGGTAGAAATGTTACAAAGACATTTCCCCGAAACAATAAAATATAATACATGTGCAGGCAGAGAAAGGACTCCCTGCCCTCCTCCCTCCCCTCCTCTTCCCTCTCCGCTCTCCATCTATCACATCCAGCAGGTACCACAGGCCACTGACCAAGCCTGTCCTCCCGTCATTAGCCCCACGTTCTCCTCACGCGATCCGTGTGGCTACCCCTGTCTCCTTTCTCCAGCCCGACACCCCATAATAATATCTCTTTCAACCTTCACACTGTGATAAATAGGGGTGCGCAGAACAAAAGGGATGGTGGGGAGGGGGAGACCAGAGGGGTGAAGTGTAAGAGAATTAGGGGTAAAGAAAGAAAAATTGTGTGTGTGTGTGTGTTGTGTGTGGTGGCCTGCTCTGTTAAAGACTGTGCATTGTCAGGATATGAAAAGTTTTCATTGGATATGGACAATTGTGATGTATTGGCTTTTGTACATTTCAAAATTAACTTTAGCTTATTTTACTTTATTGGACATCATGAGAAGCAAGACATTAAATCGCACACAACCACAGTGTAGAGAATGAATAAAGACAGAGTAAATGTGCTGAGTAAATAAAGACATACTGTGGTACTTGATGAGTAAAGATGCAGGAGCCCTGCTGACATCAGTAAAGTCATACAATTCATATGTAAATTATAATCCCTTCAAGTCACACATCAGCCAGAAAATAATAGTTGGTTACTAATCCTATCTATGTTCGAAAGTAATACTGCCACCACAGAACCTAAAAGTACCACGACATCACCTTTAAGTACAGTAATTGGAAAGTTTAATTTTGTTTATTTCTTATTTTTTACGACAGATCCCATGTTGTGGACTTAGCTGAAAGTTGCTCAGGTTGCTTATCTCCTCCACTGGTTGTTGTACTCTCTGCCACTGTCTTTGTCTTGTTGACTCATTTAACAGTGCAAATAGTGATAATAATGAAAATCCCGATCCCTCAGCTCCACCAAGACAAAAAGAGGGGGATGAAATCATTATGCAGATTCCCCTGAGACATGTTTTGAGTTTGATGTTTAAGTCCTAATTAAAAAGTCTCTCTCCGTTCCTCTGTCTCAATCCCTGCTCTCCTAATATCTGTGTGATTTATTAGCACCGCCACAAATTACATCCTTTCCCCCTCCCTCTGATATATGTATTGTAATATTACACTTTAACAGTTAAGCAGATTGTTGTGTATGTGTAGTGTACGTCTGTGTGTGGACCTGTGCTCCTTCTCTATATTGGCTTTAATCAGTCCCGTGCTGTTTTCATATGTGTGTATTTGTTTGCATTATACACTGATATTAACTTTTCTTAATTTTCTTAAATACACACAAAAAAATAAAACTGACATTGCCTAAATAAGGTTTTTCTATTGTTCTGGACTGATGTTTGCTCCTGTATTCCCTGTTTGTTTGTCTGCTACTCCAAGTGTGATGTGCATGTATACTTGGTGCAGTTGTCTGTGCATTGTCTTGCATTGTGTCTTGCTTGTGTGTGTGTGTGGGTGTGTATCGTCTATGGTGTGTATGTGTGGGTTGCAGGGTTACTTTTAATATCAGCTTGAAGTTAGAGTGTAAGTGAAACAATACGTCAAGTCATGTCAGGAGAGGAAAGGTTGTTATTTAATTTCTCCTCTTTTGTATGTAACACTAAACAGTGTAGAACTTGCCTGGACTTCCCCTCCCTCTTTCCATATATCCTCCACTTAAATACCTCCATCTTTCCCCTCTATCCTTCCTTCTGTCTATCTTTCTATCCATCCTTGCCGCCCTCAGTCTCTCCCCAACTTGATTTAAGGCATGGCTTTGACACATCGGTATATCTATCAGAGAGGATTCGGTGTGTGTGTGTGTGTGTGTGTGTGTGTGTGTGTGTGTGTGTGTGTGTGTGTGTGTGTGTGTGTGTGTGTGTGTGTGTGTGTGTGTGAGTTTGTGTGTGTGTGTGTGTGCGTACGTGTGTGCGTGTGTGCGCGTGTGTATGAGAGAGATATTCATGATGATTCAAATATAATAGGTCTGTATTGCTGCCGTCCTGTTCAGTTGCAGAGATTAATAAATGCGTGTGTGTGTTCGTTCGTTCACTGTTGTGTAGCCACACACATTATCGCCCAGACGGTAATATCTGCCATGCATACATTATCCATCCTCCCCATTATCCAGAAATCTCAGGCAGAAGAATTAAAGCGCGGCTCCTCTCAGTCTTGTTGGTCTCTCTGAGCAGACCGGACTGCTGTGCCTCTCCCCCCAGTCAGAGGTTAAGATAGCAATCAGGACAGGACTGCAGATGGAAGCAGACATTTTAATATTATCTTAATATTCACAGCGGCTGGTAATTGTTAAAGGACAGTGCGATCCTCAGCGCTCTCCCTCAATGTCCCAGTAATTGCACAAAGGCTACAAAGCCTACCAGCTACAGAGAGTTCCCCCCTTTTTTTAAATGTAAGCACAGTGCATTTAGTCCACTCATTTCACAAATAAAAAAATTTAAATCCTCTTGTGGCATCTACTCATGCAGACACTTTTGGTTGTATTTGCTCATTTTTAGATAACTGCCCCAAAATCTCTGTTCCCATCCCAGTACAACAGAGGTGAACATACTTCTGTTTGTGGTGTTCATGACAAATCCATAGAAATAACTCAATGGTAGCGCCCCTTTTCAGAGACTATCTTTCTGTCACACTGGATAATCCACAGATTTTATTGTCCGCAGTTTTCATAAGGACCATTTTTTCCACAGAGTAGTCCCAATGGAAACAAAGAGGTATCAGCCATGTTTTCCTGAAAACATGGCATGTGATGTTGCATCACGCCAACCCTTCAGGCTTTAAATGTGTACTTTCTTCTGGAAAGACTGTAGAGATAGCGATTACAGTTTGAAACTTTGCAATTACAGTTACTAATTCTAGTAATGCTTCATTTTGAGCATTTTAGGGTGTCAGCAAATGTACTGTCTGCGGATACAGGGCTTCATGTCCGCGGTGATCCAGGATGTGATCCAGGACATAGATCACGTCTTAAAAAGTAAAAAAATAATAATAAATATGTTCCACATAAAAAATTTTGGGCCTTAAAAAAAGTCTTGTGTTCTAGGTTAAATAATTTTAAACGGGTTTTAATTTTCCTACGTCCATGTAACGCTAATGCTAATTGAAGTGCTCCCACAGCTTTACAATGTTTTTTTTTATCTGTGGTGTGGTAGTTCTTTCTTTCTCTAGTCCAAATATAATTTGCTGTAAATGTACAGATTATTATTACTCCTTGTCGCTTTTATTCAATTTGAATGAATATATTTACTTTTGTGACTCTGCATTACTTTCATGTAGTGATATACAGTAGGTCTTAAATTTCATTCAAAATGGTCTTAAAAATTCTTAAAAAGTTTGACTTGGTGAAAGCTGCAGAAACCCTGGTTAGCTTGATCAGGGGCTGGAGGTATGGGGAGGTAGCAAGCCTCTACCAAAAGAGGACTCCAAAATTGTCTTATTTACATTGTGTATTCCTAGCTAGCTTACCACTGGCAAGCCTATACATTCAGGTTTTGTTTCGAGGTGGAGTGAGTGTGAACCATGTGGCTTCAGAGGAGGATAGAACTTCTGGTACCTGTAAAGGGAAGGAGATTAGTTAGCTTAGTAATGAAACGAGTCATATAAGTCACATATTTCCTGTGCTGTTGTGTAATTAGTATAGTATTGTCATTACCTTTTTTAATGAGAAACTGATGAGGAGCTACATTTCATTCATATTTTGTACATTATTGGGATGGTGGCAGAAATGTGAAGGATCCAATTTTGTAAGATTTTGTGATCAGAAAGGATTTGAGCAGAACACAGAGCTGGGATATATGCAGGGAAACCACACTATTTCCTTTTACCTCAAACAAGCAGAGGTACAAAATAAAATGTCAAACCCCATCGCCTGGCACTTTGAAACGACAGAATACAACTTTGATCAAAGTCATTTCCCAGCCTCAAAGCTCCGTATCACATCTACAACATCTGAAGTGGTCGAACAGAACAGGGCCAGCTGGAAAATAAAGGGAGCTGACACCAAAATAGCCCGCCTGCTCTGCATGCTCGTTGCTGTTATGCATCAATCTATCAGCCAGCCTTATTACTATTCAGATTACACACAGCCCACACACACTATTCAGATGAGAGGCTAAGGTGTACGGGACGTTGAGGGGTGCAGCGGAGACATGAGTGACCTTTTCAATCGTCGCCGGACACTTTGAGTCCGCAGTGAATCCATCTCAGCGAACTGGTGTGATAGGCGATTTCTTGAAACCTGTCTGGTGCTCTTCAGATCTACTACCAGGCTATTGTAATGCATGCACATTACATTTGTTCAGTTGTGTACTGCTGTATGTGTGTTTTCTTTTATTCTCTTCCTTTTCTACATGTGCTGTTGACCGCAGCCTATTTTAGTCTGGCGTGCAATCAGGAAAACCAAAGCTCAAATAATAGTATAACGTTTCATAACGGATAAACCCAAGTTCTCTCTATAGACATGATATGGGCAGTTACTATGATGCATGATTTCATCTGCTGACTGATAGAACGACTGGCTTGATTTTGCCCTCTGATGAGTGCAATCCTTCCACTCACAGTTTTCAGTTTGAGTACTGTCATTTAGTATCATAATGATGCATCTCTGCATTGTGATTATGTGGCAGCATTGGCTAGTCTTGGCATCAGCTGATGCAAAATACTGCAACTGCGCCACTCAAATAGTCAACTGCTTTCGATAATGTTTTTGTTTAGTGGTCAGAGTTTCTGCTTTCTCATCATTTAGGAAGTTAACGAGGGGGAAGTGGGCGGAGGGCACGTCATTGGTTGTGATGTTATGAGTGAGATTTGTACTCTAATGTCGAGCTACATTTGCATGAAAAGGCAGAGTTGGATGTTGAATGAAATACTGGACATGGTCTCGAGAGCAATTAGGATCTGGATTCCTTGAAAATAGACATACGGTCAGACATGTATAAAGTACTAGAGACCCAGACTTGACTAAGAGTACAAGTGCTCTATCAAAAAAGTGACTTGAGTAGAAGTAGAAGTACTCTTCAAGCACCACACTTAAGTGGAAGTACTAAAGTATTCAAATTATTTTGTACTTAAGTATTGCAAGTAGTTTATTTTAAAATGTACTACTCAAGTACTGAAAGTAAAAGTACAAGTATTGTGTCATGTAGTTATTAAAGAAAGCAGTCAAAAGTTTGAATATCATATTGTTTATATTATCAAATGTTTATATTGTCAAATGTTTATCCAAGGCTGTAGCCAAAGGAATTAACAAATATATAGCAAGAGTACAAACTTACATTGTCTCTGACTTCTGAACGGGCGACCGTAATGAAAAGAAACACGAAGCGATCTCAGGATTTCTTATGTAATAACGTAGCCGTAACTACACACACACTGTAACCTACGCAGTCTCCGTAGCGTGAGGAATTCACAACAGTAACGAGTAGCAATGCAGCACATAAGAAATGTATCTGAGTAAAAGTATTAAACTCATCGAAAATATGTACTCAAGTAAAAGTGGAAGTAGGAGAAAAAAATAATAGTCCAGTAGAGTACAGATACAGCCTTTTAGTACAGTACAGTTGTAAAGTAGTTCTACTTCGTTACTATACATCTCTGCATACGGTATACATGATTATTTGCTTTTTAGACACTATTATTTACTGCCATGAAAACCTCTTTGCACTTGGATGGGGTAGTAGTATTTGCAGTAACCTCTGTGACAGTGTGGCATATGTAAGTGTCTTTCTGTGTTTTTATTTTAATTAATTTTTGCTTACCTAAATATTTCTTTTCAAAATCACACAACTAAGTACCATACACACACTCAATTAAATGACACACACACACACACACACACACACACACACACACACACACACACACACACACACACACACACACACACACACACACACACACACACACACACACACACACACACGATCGTGAGTTCCCTAATGGTGGATGGTGCTCTGTCATGCATCTCCAGCCACACTCCTGGTTAATTATCCACACCATTAATTTATTGCTTTGTATATTTGTTGCTTATTAGCTCTCCAGCGAGAGAGAGAACACTCAAGTACACTCACGCTCCAGCTCTCTCTCTCTCTCTCTCTCTCTCTCTCTCTCTCTCTGAGAGAGAGTATAATTACAGTGTAGCCTGCCCCAGCAGAGGGTATTGGGAGCCCATGAAAAGAAGCACACAAACGCACACGTAAGCAATCACACCACCGGTTCGTAAATTGGTTTTTCGGCGTCGGCCCTCACCGACAGAAGTTCCCAAATCTTGTCGTCGCTCCAGTTAGACATTTTCGTTGGCGTCTTTGTGTAAATTACTCTTCTTCTTCACCCACTGATGGGTCAGGTTACAAACAAATCTGTTACCATGTTAAAATAAGATTTTACTCCTGTTTATTTCTTTTTTCTTTTTTTTTTTTTGAATAAAATGTATCTATTTATTTTGAATATCAGTGAAAATGATATTAAAATAAAAGATTGGGTGCCATAATAATAATAAAAAAAAAAGATCAATTGTTTTGAGTAATCCCTTAATTTAATTTAATTTAATTTAATCCCTTAAAGAGTACCTTGTTTACTGTACGACAGTGTCTTGTGCAGCAGGAAACAGAACAACGGATAGACTCACAGGGACATATTATACAGGTAGAAATCAGCCTGCTCATTTAAAAAAATAAAATAATTGCCACTCAGTTTCTTTTTTCTTTTCTGCTGTTTTCTCATCTTTTTATTTCCATGTGGTTCAATGAGCGACAAACGTAGCTCTCCTGTATCAGATCAAGCATAAACCATTTGAAATCCCAGCCCTTGGTACCAAATAATAACCTCCATAAAAAGCCTGCAACAGACACACAGACAGAAAAGTTCAGCAGACACCTACACAAAGACGTGGGGGCGAGCGCGAGCGGCACATAACTTAATAGAGGCATCGGACAAGGGCTAAAAAGGAAGAGTGGAATCATTAGGATGCAAATGAGAGGGAACGATTAGCATGTGTGTGAGAGATTGAAAGAGATACCGTATGAAAGGCAGAGGAAGAGATTGAGTCGTCTCCGCTTTCACCGGGGTTTTCACCCTGAAAGCAACAACTGTCACATGCTCGCTGTCAAAGATCCAGGCGACGGGTGCAATTAATTTTACCCTGATGACTATTTTACCGTCTACAGGAATTTGTTTTACAATGCCGTGACTCATCCTACTGTCCAAACGATTTCATGCAGGATTTTATCAAAGACATGGAGACAAGGACTGGTGTGTATCAAGCTTCTGCAGTCCACTTACTGCAGCAAACTATATGAGTTTACTGAGCTTTTTAAAACCTTCATTCAGTAGGTGGTTTACTATTTAATTTGTGGTTCCACCTGTTTTGGGCCTTCTTAAAATTATCAATTAAGTGTGCATATAAAAAAAAAAAAAATCATGCAGATGCAAAATGCATGTAATCATTATTACCTTGTATCAAAATGTAAGTTGATAAAGCATTGGAGGATTTGGCTTCCCTTGTACAGCTATAGAGAATTCGAGTAAGATGAATAGTCGTATTGCTATTATAATCTAAGGCCATATATTGTTTATGCTAGTTTACGCACATTTATGGTAATATTTGGTGATTAAAGGATACGACTGGTGATATTCTATATTTTGTATTGCCAATAAATCGCATGCATTTGATCCCAAATGTGTATTCAAAGCCTGATATGTCTTGTTCCTCTGTGCCATAGAGCTCCAAAGTTTTCCCAAAACTACTTAAAACACACACGTTCCTTCAATGTGAAAATAGTCCCACATAAATGCCCTGCTGCTGTTTGGGTAATGTTTGTTACTAAAACTACAGTGCCCAGTTGATATAGGAAATTAAACTATGTCACCGTTTCTTGGAAAGATTTACGACGGAAGACACAAATTGGTCTAAGGCTGACTGACGTAGACAGTGTAGGAAAGTGCTGTGAGACGGACCAAAGCATTGTTGCCTACCAGTCTTTTCTCTTTTTCTGCCTCCTTATCTGTAGCTAAAAGCACTTTCTTTCAATCTAAAATTCAATCTTCCTTCTCCAACCCCAAAAAGATTTTTTCCATCTTCTCTATCCTCCTCGATCCCCCCCACTCCCCCACCCCCCTTCTACCATGCTACTTTGATAACAACTTGAATAAATACTTGAACTATCTGAATCAGAATCAGATTTATTGCCAAAGTAAGTTTCCACTTGCAAGAATTTGCCTTGGTGTATTTGGCACCAAGCATGCAGGCTGCGGTAATCCATTTGTCATTCAAAAAGGGAAATAGAAAGGGATATATAAACTGTTGCAAGGATACATGCAACAAAACAGCCTTTGCCCACCTGAATCAGCTAGCGGCAGCGCACATTCTACGGCACCTCTGTTTTTTGTTTTTTTTTAAAGATTGAAGCCTTTATTTTTGACAGGACAGCTGAAGACATGAAAGGGGAGAGAGAAAGGAATGACATGCCGCAAAGGGCCGCAGGTCGGAGTCAGAGTCACAGCCGGGCCCGCTGCGTCGATGGAGTAAACCTCTAAATATGGGCGCCCGCTCTACCAACTGAGCTATCTGGGCGCCCAACAGCAAGCTAGCTTGACCATCACCGAGCTGTTATCCGTTCTGAAATGAAGATGATGAAGATAAAAAAAAAAATTGCAATTCTTTGTGTCCTTCACCTTCTCGTTTGTTTTCATCCTGCTGGACCTTTCAGCAGCCTTTGACGAAGTAAACCACCAGATCCTCCTCTCCACCCTCCAAGAACTGGATGTCTCACCCCCCGATTTTCCACTGGGCTTGCTTTGCTGCGTTCCGGCTGCGTTGCGGTTTTGTTCCGTCTGCCGCGCGCCATACCACACCGGGAGCGTCTCAGAAGCGGAGCGTCTTGCTGCCGGACTCACAGATTATATTGTCTCTACAAGTACTTCTACAGAACAATCACGGGTTTATTAAACTAGTATCTAACTTCCACTCCAAGCACTCCTGCAATTAAACTCCATGGCTTCTCTTTTCTGCTGTTGTCCTTATAAAAAAAATCTGTGATGTCTTATGTTGTTCCCCCTCCAAGATGAATCTCTCGCCCGTGGTGTTAAGGAGACATATATAATATTGGGGGCGGGGTTTTGGTAAATTGACTGGATACGCTGTTTTACTGGTTGCCCGGCTGTCCGAACACCCCACGGCTCGCGTGGAAATCGACCTGGCGAGCGTCTTTAGCGGAGAGGAGAGCCACTTCACGTGGCGCGGCTAGTGGATTATCAAGCATCGACTTGAATGGCCACGATTGTGCCCGGAACGCAACGCAGACACGCCCAGTGGAAAATAAGGGGCGGGCTTGGCACTCTCCCTGGCCTGTTCACACCCTATCTCAATGGCCGCACTTACAGGGTCACTTGGAGAGGATCTACTGGATGTCTGAACCTTGTTATTTCAACTACTGGGGTCCCTCAGGTCCCTCCATGTGTCTGGTTGACATCTCTCAGTGGATGTCGACACGCTGCTCTTCCTTCCAGTGAAGGCGTCTCTGATCCACTGGGACAACCGGTTGTGCAGATTAATGCTCCACTACTGCAGGTCTACTGAGGTCTGAGATCCGGAGGTATTATGGTGTGAACAAAAAGAGGGCTGAGGCCCCGTCAGAGCCGAAGTGGGTACGGACTTTAGGACTTTTCAGTTTGATCCGAAACCAATATCACAGGTGTGAAACCTCCCCCGGACCACGGTCCGGACCAAACAGCCACCCTACAAAAAGAGGTGGTCTCTGTCCAGATCAAATTCAACCATGTTCCAGTTCATTTCTAGTATCGCAGCACTTTTTGGATGGTTTGGCCTTTTGACCGATTACAGGAAGTTCTGTTAGATGATCGTCAATAGCTCAGTGCTTAGTGTGTACATAGTGAGTTTGTGGTTGAGAGAGGGAGAGAGAGAGAGAGAGAGAGAGAGAGAGAGAGAGAGAGAGTGGCGGTGGATGCGCTTAAAACAGACAACAGTTGGCGATTGGAGCAGAGAATAAATAAGTATTTAAGTGGTAATAAATGTACAGTGTAGGTTTCAGTTTGTCCATGAACTGCAACTCCTCAAGACCCAAGTAAAGTTCTTTTTTCTTAAAGGGATACTTCACCGATTTAGCATTCAGCTTTGTATCAGTAGAAACCCGATAGTATTTCTGAATGACCGTGCCTCCCTCCCTCATGTCCCCCTGAGACGAGAGACTTCTGCATTTGGGGCCTGGAAAAAATCTTCCGATGACGTAAAATGACGATTTTTGCGTCATTGGAAGATTTTTGGGCCAGAGGCAAAGGACTACAGCCAGTAGTAGGATCTACTTCCGTATGTTTTCAACACGCCTACAGGGGTTGGACTGCCGAGGCTGGCCGGAGGTATTCCGAATGAAAACGACTGTCAGCCATCTTGAATCTTCGCTAAACAGGCTTTCAGTTTTCAGCAAGAAAACATTTACAACAATTATCTGCATTCAAACTACCGGACGTGTGTACCACCGGGATACATCGGTACAGATCGGAGAATATGGAGGAAACGTTATTACAGACGCAATACTCGGCACACTACGTGAGCTTCGCCTGCACGGAGACCAGCGGTGTCGCTTCAATGCGCTAGCCGGCTAGGGGACATCCTCATCGGCTAGGTGGAAAGCTAACGCTAGCTGTCCACCTGTCCCAGCCATCCTGCTTGCAAGTGTCTGCTCATTAAACAACAAGCTGGACTACATCCTCCTTCAACGAAAATCCCAACGTGAGTTCAGTGACTGCTGTGTTTTTGGTTGTTGTGGAAACATGCCTGAACAACAGTGTACGAAACCCGGGACTATCCAGCTACCAGGCTGCTCCCGCCCGTGGAGGTGGGCTGTGTTAAATGGACTGGTGTAGAAATAAAATCCAACTAGCTACTGCTAACTGCTGGTGGAGCTTGTGACTGTTAAATGCCGACCATTCGACATTCCACGCTAATTCACGGCTGTGTTTATACTCTGTGTTTAGCTACACCAATGCTAGTATGCGTTAGCTGAACTTTACGGATCCTGCTTGCAAGTGTCCGCTCATTTAGACCACAAACTGGACTACATCCAACTTCAACGACACTCCCAACGTGAGTTCAGAGACTGCCGTGTTTTTGTTGTTGTGGAAACCTGCCTGAATAGTGTACCGGACTGTCCAGCTACCAGGCCTGCTAGCCCTCCGAGCTAGAGATGCTCTGTCGCCAGGTAAAAGAGGTGGGCTGTGTTAACACCGAGTGGCGCAGAAATGTGGTGATTTGTATCCATTTAACTGCTAACTGCTGGTGGAGTTTGTGACTGTTAAATACCATTCTACATTACACACTAATTCACGGCTGTGTTTATGCTCGGTGTTTACAGCCCATCAAGCGCTAATGCTAGTATGCGTTAGCTGAACTTTACGGAGCCTATAAAGTGTGTGTACTAAATGTAGCCTGTTTCGTATGTCGTTTTTATATAATGTCGTTTTTATATATGTTAAATGTGTAACACCACTTGAGTCACGATGAAACGTTGTTTCGTGTATATGGTTGAAATGACAATAAAACACGCTTGAGTTAAGTTGAATGCCTCTGTCGGTCTGTCAAGCGGTAGGCGTGGCTTGGGAGTGGACTCAAAGCAACGAAGCAGGTGCATTCTGGGATTTGGTGTTTTTCATCCATATAAGACCAAAACACATTTTCTGTCTTTTCTCGGCCTAGAAGGCACCAATTTCAATTTTTTTTTCTCACATTTCTACTACATAAGTGACCCAATTTAAAGATATATTCAGCTTTCCAGCAGTGAAATATTCCTTTAACTGCTGAAGCTGGTTAACAGTCTGAACCTTAAAATGTAAAGAAAAGAAGTTCCAACAAAACAAAATAAGCTGCAGTAGCATAAGGATAGCAGGAGGCAGTTGGAAAAAAACGGAAATTCAGACACTAGAGGATGTGAGAGGACAGGGGAGTCCGTAGGTGATGTCCTGTATAGTTCTTTAGTGCGCTTGCATAATGAATGTGATCAAAGGGACTAGCCTGTCTAGAGTGTTGTTTTTTTTGTTTTTTTTTACATATTTCCAAACAGCAGACTTTGGTACCTGCTGTACATTTTTGATCCCGCTGTGTTTTTCATGTATCACTTCAATTGTGCCACTCTCTTTTACGCTCGCTTTCTTTTTTCTATCTCTTTCTATTTGTCTTTCACCTGTTCTTTTTCTTTGCCTTCCTCCTGTTTTCTCCGCCAATCTGAATGAGGTGAGAGGGTTCACATCACATCGCTGTTAGCCGCTGTCTTAGCCGTTGAGTCTCTTCATAAAACAGAAATATGTACTGGCTCGGGCCAAAGCCACGACCAAATAAAATCCAGCCAAGTGTCTTCCAGAGAACCCATCCATTCACATCATAAAAATGGCTCTTTATTTGTGTTTTCAGTCCGTCAGTCTGTTGTTGGCCATTGGGCTCGTCTTAGGCACTGGGATACCCCCCCTGTCCATAAATCCCCCTCTCATCTCTCTCTCTCTCATCTCTCTCTCGCTCTCTCTCTCGCTCTCTCTCTCGCTCTCTCTCTCTTCTCAACTCTGCCTCTCTCGTCGTCTCTTTGAGTGTTTCATGGTGTATCATGTGAGATTTATTTCCAAACATACTGTCGCCAAATGTACTGTGCGTCTCCTTGTTTTGAGGAGGGATTTACTCCCCGTTAAGAAGAGTTATGTACACTGAGGCATTTTACATCCTGACTCTTGGAAACACAGTGTTCTCTGACATATTTTACCCAGGCCTTTGCCTAATCCACATATCAATCCACAGGCTGCTTTAGAGACACGTTCACTCACATCATTTACAGGAGAAGAAAGAGATCGCACGGGGTGAGGCATTTGACAACCATGTCTTTAACCGTGAAATTTTACCTTTTTTTTTTTTTTTTTTTACTTGTAAATTTAAGCCTTAGAAATGGGTAATTCACATCCATTTGGAACATTTTACTGAAATGTTTTTGGGAAAATGCACTCTGGACACATTTGATTTGAGTTTTTGTGCTGGTACATATCTGAGCAGTTGTCACACTTTTAAGCCAATGAAGTATAGCAGCACTTGTAGCTATGTAGCAGTAATGTAAACACTGCGGTAGCGTACCTGGAGCAGATGACTTAAAAAAAAAAAAAAAAAAAAAAAACCGGCCTGGGTATGACATGATTCCGTGCTAGTAGAAAAAACTGTTGAAACCAGAACATTGAGAACAGTGTGAAATCTGAGGTTTTGGCTTCAAATATGTTTACCTCGTAATTTGAAGCTTTGGCCACATTTAATATGAACATCCTAAAGTGTAACATTATGGATAAGTGTATAGTATTTTAGATTTCTAAGCATTGGTTAAAGTTCCATTAATGACCATATAACAATAAGTTCTTCATCATAACCCAGGTTCTTAAGCTAATTTCTCACTTCACCCTACATATTTTGTTGTCTATCATATTAGCTCTTGATCTTGTCCTGTCTCGCAGTCTTCACCTTCTCCTCTCTCACAGTTCTCTTTCTGCCCATCTCCTAAATCTCTCCCTATAATATTTCATTGCAAACCTATTAAACCAGAGAAATCTGCCCATGCAGATGATCTGATTCCTGTTAACTTATCTTATGGCCTCAATTTTAGATTAAATGACTTTTGAAGATGGCTCATTTTGGTTGTGTCCCCCTCTGTAGTTTCTGTCTTCTCTCCTTTTCTCTTCCCATTTCTCTCTCCCTCCCTCCCTCCCTCCCTCCCGCTCTCTCCTCAGGCTGTGTATCAGGGCTCTATGTTAATGACAGTTGACAGATAGTTGAAGGGCACGGGCTGCTCCCTGTCAGCCCTGTTTTGGACTCATAATTATTTCACCAGTGTCACGTCACTGTCATCCTCGCCTGCTTAACACTGTCCCACACATACACACACACATACATACAGGAACACACTCTCACACACACACAGAGCCCCCCCCCCATCCGCCCTGCCTGCTGAGCCATGAGGAGAAAGAGAGAGAGAGTGTGTGTGTGTGTGTGTGTGTGTGTGTGTGTGTGTGTGTGTGTGTGTGTTCGTCTGGCTGTCACTCGACCTCAGCGTTGGCCGTTTCCCTGCCAAGACAAGCATCGCTGCCAAACAGCAACCGTCGCTCTACGTGCTTGTCTCCGTGGTAACAAACCAGAACCACAGCCTTGTGGCAGTGTGTCGGCGTGGTGGAAGGTGACTTTCCAACTGGATACCAAAATAATGTCTGGGCGAGATGTTCAACAACTGGCAACAGATGTGCTGAGGTCTGCACGAGAGGACTATGACAATAAAAAGGATTCATGAATGGAGCACGCTGCTAAAGAAAGGGTTTCTCTGAAATGATCAAAACGATAAAAGCAATGGATAGACTCCACTGTCATTTGAAACAACTAGGGCAGTCACGATATCAGATTTCCATTATACAATTATTGTGGGCAAAATAATTCACAAAACTGATAGGGGATATATATATATATATATATATATATATATATATATATATATATATATAGAGAGAGAGAGAGAGAGAGAGAGAGAGAGAGAGAGAATTTGAAAACAAATCAAAATGAATAAATAAATAATGACAGCCGTCGGTGAAATGGACAGCTGGTAAAAGTGCCTTTAGTAAACAGAAATAGATCAGTGCAAACAATGAGGAATTATGTATCGCTTCAGAACCTTTCAATAATAACCATGAGAAAAGAGAGAGACTGAAAACGGGTTGAGAGAGGACATGTGTCAGAAAGACAAAAGGGTGAGGACAAAGACAAGGACACAGTCGGCCTGTGTGACTGTCACAAAAATATCGAGGTGAAGAAGAAAGCGAGAACGATTGAAAAGAGGAAAGAGCACAGAAGAGGACGAGCAAGATAGATACACAGATGGGAGAGAGAGAGAGAGAGAAAGAGAAGCGATCAATGATTTAAACAATAATGCAGCCCTCTGTATTCACTGTCACACTCTCGCTCTCTACCATCAGGGTTGTCTCTCAGACGAGACGCACACACAAGTCGAGACTGTCGCCCAGTTCGTGCTCCATCTTGAGGCTGTCTGTAAGGTGGACTCCCCTGGTTGTGTACCTCTTCCTATGCTTCGCTCTCTCTCTCTCTCTCTCTCTCTCTCTCTCTCTCTCTCTGACTTTGTTACCGACACTATCATGTCAAGATCAAGTCACTACTGCTTAATCTACTGTCTTCTCCTCTCTCCAGCTTCTCTCTGTTTGTTACCAAGTATATGCATTTGTCAATTCTTACATGTTCTCTCCATTCATCTATCTATCGCTATTTCCTATATTTGTGTGTGTGTGTGTGTGTGTGTGTAACCCTCTCTCTCATTTCCTCAGTCGTTGCCTCTCTTCCTCTTTCAGCCTTCTGTTCAAATTAAGGAGGGCTGACGAACAAATTTAATCTGTCACATCCTGTTTGCATGAACCAGACAGGAAGTCAATATCGTCAGCCATGTTGGTTAGCCAGAGTTCTAATCACACTTCAACGCCATGGCAACGGAGATGAGGGTGAGGGGCTGAGGTGGCCACATGGGCCACCTACTCTGTGTTGTGCAGGTTTCTGGTCATTCTAATTACGGCAATGCTCTTCTCTTTTTACCCAGAAACATGTTTTTATATATATATATATATATATATATATATATATATATATATATACACACACCAACTGTTTGGCAGAAGATCTCTAGGAAGTGTGGTGTCTAAAAAACACAGCCAAATAAGGCATGTGGATTTATCACACCACACTGTTCACATGTAATAAATCCATGTATCACACTTATACTGATTTCTCTAGATTTTATGAAATGGGCTCCTGATACAGAAAAGAAATCACACACACACACAGCGCATCACATAGTCATTCTCATGCCCACACACACACACACACACACACACACACACACACACACACACACACACACACACACACACACATTACAGAAGGCCAAAGGTCACCATAGTCTTCTTGTCTTTAGCCTCTTTGTCAAATCAATGCAGACCTTCTCTACCCCTCTCTCTCTCTCTCTGTCTCTCTCTCTCTCTCTCCTTCACACACACTCAAACAGACACGCACCGGCTGTTGTGTTCTGCTCCCTGTGGAGATGAACAGCTAATCTCAACGACATCGAGTCAAATGCTTGAGGCTGTGTGTGTAGGTGTGCATTTTTGCGTATGTGTGCGTTTGTATGTAAAGGTCAAGGGTCAGAGGTCAGGACACCTACAGGGCTGAATTTGACCTCGCTACCCCCTAAATACACATGATCTTTAATGCAGTAAATTTGTACTTATAAAGATTCAACAAGGAGAGAAAAAAAAAATGGATAATGACAAAGGTGGAACAGAAGAGTGTAGACACTGGGACAGATTCTTAGATTTCTTTCTGTGCGTTTGTCTGAACTCACTCTTTTGCAAAAATCACTCCCTTTGTCATGCAGGCTGCAACTAAAAGAAGTTATATAATATATATACTCAGCAAAAAAAGAAATGTCCCTTTTTCAGGACACTGTATTTTAAAGATCAAAATAACTTTACAGATCTTTATTGTGAAGGGTTTAAATAATGTTTTCCATGTTTGTTCAGTGAACCATAAACAATTAATGAACATGCACCTGTTGAACCTACAGGCGGTAGGCAATTAAGGTCACAGTTATAAAAAAATTAGGAAAGTAAATGGACCTTTCTACTGAGTGAAAAACACCAAAATAAATCTGCGTGAATGTGCCTTAGGCATGCTGCAAGGAGGCATGAGGACTGCAGATGTGGCCAGAGCAATAAATTGCAATGTCCGTTGTCCATACTGTGAGACGCCTAAGACAGCGCGACAGGGAGACAGAAAGGACAGCTGATTGTCCTCGCGGTGGCAGACCACGTGTAACATTTTTAAACTCCGGTGGATTTATGAGGACTATGATTAACTGCTCCTCAGATCTGTGCAGGGTAAATCCAGACAGCTAGCTAGACTATCTGTCCATTCTGAGTTTTTTGTTGCACGACTAAAAGATCTTTTGAACGTACACGTTCCATCAAAACAAGTTCCTTCCCGAGGCTGTTTTGCAGCTGCACTGTAGCTCTGTCCTGTGCTTAGCGCCGCCCATGACAATTGTGATTGGTTTAAAGACCAGAGCACGTTTTTCTCCCATCCAGGGAATGTTGTGTGGACCAGCCAGACCCTCCTCCGCAGTGCCGCGGAGGATGGTCTGGCAAAGCGAGACTTCACCTGCACTGGATCGATACATCTGAATATCACACCTGCGGGACAGGTACAGGATGGCAACAGCAACTGCAAGAACTGGCAAATCTGGAGGAGAAGCACTGCAGTACTTAATGCAGCTGGAGAGCTGTTCAGGGAAACATTATTCCATTTCTGTTCGTCACGCCTGTGAAAATTGATCAGTTTATGTCTTAGTTGTAAATATTTGTGTGAACATTAAACGATTGAACATTTTAAGTTTGCTTAAAATATAAAAGCAGTTTAAAGTGAGAGGATGTTGCTGAGTTTATATATAATATCAACATTTGGTTACCATTGTTGCTTTTCCAACAATCTTCAACACTGACATATCCAATTTATCCATCTCTCCTGCACTCATTCCTCCTTTTTTCTTGCCTTCAGGTTAAGTCCTGTTTACTCATTTGACCCCACTGCTCTGCTGTTTAAAAATTCATGAACAATAAATAAGGATGCTCTCTCTCTCTAACTCGCTCTCTCTCCATTCATCCATCCATCTGCTCCTGTTTGTGCAGAGCTCATTCAGGCTCTTAAAGGAAATGGGAATCCTCCGTAGTGACCCTACAGTCACTGTGGTGACTAACTGATATCCTCTCGGTCAACATTTACAATTCTTTGGCCACAAGCTAGGAACCCATCAGGAACTCCATGTCCCATGGGACATTGGAGCTGATGTTTTTTAAAGGGTCTGGCTGGGACCCTGAAGATGAGGCTCTTTAAACATGTAGATACACCGCAGGGTATACCTCATATGTGAAGCACTTACTGGAAGTACATATCCCACAGGGCCATAGTGCTATAGGTTCCTCACTTATGCCAAATTCACAAACGATTAGGAAGTACAGACACATTTTGTTGCAACTACCTGTAGCGTTTGTGTTTTATTTTCCCACATGCATTTCTTTTCATTTTTTATTCATTTTTAGATTCATATACATTTTATTTAAAGTGTAAAAATCACCATTTAACATGGTCTCAGTGCACTTTACAATTAAAGCAACACAGAAATAACAGACAGCAACAAAACAAGTGAACACCAATTAAAGCTGTAATAATAAACACTACAAACCCAGCAACATAAGACAAGTGAAAAAGGTCTGTTTGTGAACGACAGAGAGAGGATGGTGTGTTATAGTTGGCTATGGTATAATGAGTAGAGGTGGGTTTTCAATCTAGATCTAAAAATGTCAACTGGGTGGGCTTTTTTTAACATGTTCTGAGGCCGTTCCAAAGATGAGGGGCGCGGTAGGAGAATGCTCTACAACCAACTGATTTTACTAGGGGAATGACCAGGAGACCAGCATCAAGGGTGCGGAGAGTGCATGCCGGTGTATATGGTGTAATAAGCTCAAATAAATAAGGTGGTGCCAGTCCATGCAGGGTCTTATATGTTAAAAGAAGAACCTTAAAATCAGCTCTAGCTTGCACTGGGAGCCAGTGAAGAAAGACCAGAACGGGTGTTATGTGATCATATTTGTATATTTTGTATATTGGTGTGCATGTAAACCTACTCAATGATGGTTCTTCCCAGTACCTATATTAATGGTACAGCCAACACTTTAAAAAGGCATTTGAGACATCACAGTTTCTACTCATTACTAATAAGTAATAAGTAGAAACTGTGATGGCAATAGCAAATGTGATATTATGCCGAAACACCACACACCTTCTTTCTTTTTCTGTCAACCCTCACACTTTGCAATGACATCCTTTCTTACCTTTAAAAATCACGTAACATCAGGTTTCTTCTCCTGTGGATAATGAGGGCAACTACTGCTGCTGTCCAATGTTCTTGTCATGCTTTAGCTCAACACACTTTATCATGCTGGCAGCACATCCAAAAATCACCTTTCCAGGCTGTGTAACCAGGTACACTCAACGTTGACCTGCAAAGTTAAAATTGTAGGCTAAAGGGAGAAGACCTCAGGGGGAGAAGAGAGAAGATGTCAAGTACAAAAATAACTTTTTTTACAAATATTATTCATAGACACTTTTAATTGGGCAACACAGCCCCTTTCGGCATTAAGTCGTATTACATTCTGGCAAAAGTTGAGCCCCAGTTAAACATTTTAGCCAGATGACCCAGCGTTCTCTTTACAGAATCCTCTGCCTCTGTGCACTTGCTGCTTCGGCGACGTGGCCTCAACAAATGAATGAGGGTGCTTCACCTTTTCCCCACAGTGTTGTTGGATGTCTGAATGCAGCCTTAAGCGTGAATTATACTGGCCGTTCCAAACCTAGCCTGGATTTATAGCGTGTGAGCCGAGGTCGCGCACCACTCTTTTTTATTTATTTTTTTCAGCAGCGCGCAACAAAGCAGAAACAGGAAGCATGAACGAGCTCCTGTGCAACGTGATGCCAGGACTCTCAGAGTGACTTCAAGTCTCTCTGGTAAACTTACTGGGTTAAGATGAGTTCTTTTATGGCGAATGAAAGGCTTGATCTGACCAAGTAGATCATCGAATCAAATCGAAGCATTGACGTCAATGCTGCTGCCAGTTCTGCCGTTGTTTACCTTTTTCTTCTTCTTCTAGTCCGTAGAAAGAGCAAAGTGTTTCCTCATTAGCGCCACCTCTGTTCCGGAGAAGACTGCAACTAGTTTCGCGACCACCAAAAATATCATCTTAAAGAGTGAATATATGTTGCATGAACCAGATCTGTATCAGTCCAATGTTGGATTGTATAAAACATATTCAATTGTGTGTTCAATTCAATTGGCATCGCTGTTACATCGCTTTCCTCCTTAATGCTAATAATCCATGGCAGATCAAAATCCGTTAAACACACTGCATTAAATAGGGGAATTTGATGCAATACATCTTTACAAAATCTCAAATGTACTTTGAGTTTGTTTCAATGTCACATTCAGAGATACATCTGCATCATTAAACAGACGCCTGGAAATGGAACGCCGGTACAATAGAAGACGGAATAGAACAAAACAGACCAGCAAGGACAAACGTTTTAAAAAAGCAGGAGAGCCATCAATCTTTCCCCGGATCAATTTCCTAAAGGCCGGGAGATCAGGAATAGAGCCAGAATGGGGTTAATCTGTGGAAATTATTTTGTTATTAATAATAATTTCTCAAATATCTAACGGCCGAGAAAGACGGACTGTAACACTAATCAAAGCTGATGGCAGAGTCTGTCTTTGCACATCAGAAAATGTCCTCCCCTTGATTGCTTTAAGTGGTGTATGGATTTAGTTCCTATCTATTCACTCCAAGTAAAAGATAAATGTATTAATCCCAATGTATTTCAGTTAAACGGCATGATTATTTGCCTGTGCTAGCTCAACATTTTAACCTCTAATTATTCTAATAGGAGTTTTGCTCATAAACAGTGGCATTCAGTGCCATTTCACTTGCTATCCATGGTAACTCAGCAATTTTCATCATGAAGTAAATGTACTCTAATTCAATTCAATTGCTGTGTTGCTCATAAATAGTCACAATATTATGTTGTTAATAGATTCAATGGTCTATCTGTGTGTGTGTGTGTGTGTGTGTGTGTGTGTGTGTGTGTGTGTGTGTGTGTGTGTGTGTGAGATTTTGGAGAGTTAAAAGAGGCATAATGAAGTAGCAAAAAGCTGCCTTCATCCCCAGACCCCTGAAACAAGCAATTACGGCTAATTTGTTCTTTTAAAAAGACAAGGGGAAGCCATTTGTCCTGGACCACACACTCATACACACGAGCACAATGAGAGAATATTAATGTCTCTACCCCCCCCCCCTTACAAACACTTAGGAGCTAATTATTGTTATTAGCATCATGGTTGAAATCCCTCCACAAGGACATGTCAGCACACTTCAACATCTGTACACTCCTTTTCTTTCATCAAAGAAACGAGAGAGACGGGAGGAGAGGAGGGAAGAAGTGACACATAAAAATGTCCTGAGATCACCTTGAAAAGGCCTTAATCAAAATGTTCTACACTTCCAAATCATTTTGTCTCACACACAATGGCCATTTCAGTACAGCAGTAATTGCCCCTCACAAAATATTGGCCTAATATATACATGAATATTGATTTAGCCATAAGCAGCACCATTCCCATTATAGGCAATGCTGCTCTGATTTTACTATTTGTACCATCACACGGCCATTATGGACACACATGTTTACTACAATGACTATATGGTAACTATAAAATATGGATTAGGCAGTGGCTTGATTCCTATTCAGGATGAATGCTATAAACATGTGTAAAAATCAATAAACTATGGATTAACTTACATATAATGCATGTCAATGGAGCAGCAGGACTAAGTGAAGTGTATTCTGCAACAATGTAACTCAGCGGTATGGTTTTCCACTGCTCTCCAGGTCTGGGCCACGCTGGCAGGAGTCTAAGAAAGGCAGCGCAGATGTCTTTCTCCCCAGCCATGTCCTCCAGCTCTTTTTGGGCAGATGCCAGATGGGACGTATTTAACCCTATCAGTGTGTCTGTCCTGTGGTCTTCTCCCAGTTGGACAAACTCAGACAACCTCCAAAGGTAAGCTTCCGTGAGGCATCCTGATCAGATGCCTAAACCACATTAACTGGCTCTTTTCAACACGTCAGACCTACGGCCGCTACGGTAATGCCACGTAGGGACAAAGGAACATGAAGCAAGTTGAAAATGGGCTCAGTGTAGTCGTCTCCTTTTCACTAACACACACCTAGCATAGACATCTCCACTGCAAACCTTCTGCACACCTCGATCCTCGCTCTTTATTACACTGGCTACGTTTACGTGCACATAATATTCCGTTTTTTGCCCTTATTCCGAAAAAGACGATATTCCGACTAAGCTACTTACATGGGTAATGAAAGTGAATATTCCACTAATATTCACATTTACATGTAGCCGTGCAAAATACGATTTCTTTTCTAAGTGTACCAGCGGTGGTGGACTTGTTGGACCGTGCGAACACAGCGTCCATCTTTCATTCCTTCAACCAGCTTCTAGAAAAGGTCGGCGTAGCGATGTGTGCGCATATCCAAAAACCTGTTGATATCAAGTCTTTGATAATGTTTAAAAGTAGCTGTGTTCCTCCTTTTTATCGGGTCTGCAGCCTTGCAAACTGTTGGCTGGTTGATTTGTGTACAGCAACCATAGCAATGCACAGAGCTGAGCATAAACCTGCGGTAAAAACCCAGATTGAGACGCATATTCTGAATGCGCTATATAGCAGTCCTTCCAGAAAAACGTGGAGTTTTTTTGTGATTGTTGCTTGCAAAAATCTTTGATTATGCGGCACATTTTCTTAAAAAATGCAATGGAATATATGGGATATTTATGCAATTTTATGCGATGAAATTGCGGGAACTTGCAAAAATTGCGGGAACTTGCAAAAAATGCGGTTTGATGAAAAAGAGAAGAAAAAGTGATTTCCCCAACATCCTGCTTTTTTTAAACTTAATTTCCAAAAATAGTTTACAGATATTCAGTCATTGCAATAAGTAAAGTAAAATAAGATACAAAAATATATACAAATAATATAATATTAAAGTAAAAATAAAAGTAATAGCTAGTCTAAACAGAGGGAAATAAAAGATACAAAAGAGACAGACTTTTAAAAATCGTTAATAATATACTTAAATAGCACTTAAACAAAGAAATTTCAGATAATATCAGATATTAAGATAGCTTTCTTATTGGATGCCAACTTAAGAGACTCTAAGTACATGTCAAATTCAACCTCCAACACCTGCTTTTCGATGATGTTCACGTCGCGTAATTACGTCACTTCATAACGTTCCCATGAAAACAAGGGAAAATGGCTGCTCTTGTGTGAAGTAAACGCAACATTTTTTCAACTTTCTGCTAAGATATATGTGACTTTTTTGCAACGAAAATGCGGGGATTATGAAATCATGCAAGCACCCCATATTTTGCGCAGAAATCGGCAATTTATGCGGCAAAAGTGCAGCATATTTGAAAAAATGCGGCCCCCGCATGAATATTTGGACTTTGGCTGATTATGCATTGAATTATGCGATCGCATAATCACGTTTTTCTGGAGGGACTGATATGCATGTCCAAAGAATGCCTCTAAAACCTGAATAATACTGGAATATCCCACGTCTTAATCGGAAAATGCTATATTCGGAATGAGGCCTTATTCGGAATATCCTACCGGAATATGCTATTTACATGACCTGTATCAAATTCGGAATATTGTCATATTCGGAATAATAGTGGAATATTGGTGTGCATCTAAACATACTGTAAGCAGGGGATGGAGGAGTCAGGGTTACCCAGATTACCCAGAATCTGTCCCTTTAGATTTCCTTTCCCAAGAACCCATGGTTGGAGTACATCTATAACGCTGCCCAAGTTAGGGGCTATATTTCTACTACTCTGGCTAACCGGATATACAGTGCTGGGATAAAGCCAGCAATCCTGCGTGTGATGTACCTCCCCTTTCGCTATCTCCGCTATCTGGTTCAGGACGATTGTGATTGTTTTAAAGGAAATACAAACCAGATCAATTTTCACCTTCAACCAAGAATAGATAAGCTGCGTAGCCAAACCATACTCCAGCTGATGTGTGCCGCTACAGGTACAGCTGAGAAAAGGAAATACAATCAGTGAAGGGCGGTTTGAGTAAACGATCCATAAATTGTAAGGATACATCCCTGCACAGTGGTTTGTTATATGAGACAGATTTTTACAAACGTGGAAATCATTTTATCCTCCAATGCGATTGTTGTGACAATTTGTGTAATAAAAGAGGGGCAGGTTCACCTGTTTTTGCCAGACAACCAATATCTGGGTATCACATTCCATTATTATATTTGGCCAGTTTCACGTAGAATAAGGAACATGTGCGACAACAAAACAACAAAAAACAAGACTGTGTCAACACTTACTGACTGGATTTTATCTTCAAACTTAAAGAGACCGTATTGAGCACACCATTTTATCTTTCTTTGTTATTCTAAAACACGATGGACAGGTCTAACCACTTGACTGGTTGACTTTTCAGTGTCTACCACAAAGACACACCGGAGATGCTGCAGAATAAACACACTCGCACTCAGACGCACAAAATTAACTGTCGCTCTCTCGTCTCTAATGCATCTGTCATTTCAGGGGTAAGCCCTTTTGATCTCTCTCTCCGTCTCTCTCTGACAGCTGGCTTGCTGCTCACTGGTCCTAAATGAATTGATATTTCTTCTGGCCACTTGAATTTGTCACTTGACTTCTCTGTGTAATCTTCACTCCTTAGTGACTGCGGTGTCTGCTTGTGTGCATGTGCTTAGAAACCTTGGTAACACAGTTCTGTGTTTTGGATGAAAACACATGGCTAATAGAGTTGCTGACTGTCAGGCCGCCAAGTCAGGCAAAATGCCTCTAGATGAACCTGTCAAAGGTGATATCATTTTTCCTTCAAACACAACAATGAAACGTAATCGCCTGCAGAAGCATGACTAATACAGTGGAGGAGAAATCCAAATGTACTGGCTGTGTGAGTGTTCGCATGGACCTAAAGTATGCAGGCCAAGAGTTGTGTTATTCTTAGCTTAAATAGCAAAGTGCATATATTACAGAGTAAAATATCTTTATTCTAAATCTTTTGCTAGATATTCCGAAACATAAATTTTCTAAATGTGCCGTGTGTCTAGCTTAGAAATGCAAGAACAGAGCTTTGATAAAAACATGCAGACATGTAAACTTGAGCATGCTGTATGCTGTTTACAGAAGCCGCATTACACATGATTTATGGGGATCAAAGTTTAAAATTATGAGTGCCAGAAGATGACATATCCAAAGTGCATATTTAAAGAAAATATCATCCATTTAATAATGCATTATCACTGACTATGGAAGAAAAAAATAAACATAAACCATATTCCTCATTTTCATACCACACATGTAAATACTGGAAGACGTGGTAGCAGAATAATGCTACGGATCAGAGCAGTATGGCTGACCTTGCAAGCGCTCTGCATTAGCGTTGAGTTTGGAGTTTTGGTTCAACTTTGCTTTGTTTCCATGCAGTGTAACAGTTTATGCAGTCAAATCAATCCAAATTCTCTGAATCTAAAGCCCCTTTCACACATTTCACACAAACTGCAAACCTGAAATTATGTAGGGATTACCCCGCGGAGCTGTATGTGAGAATGCACAGGTCTGGATCAGTTGGAGCGAGTGGATCGAGCGAGTGGACGTGTTATTGACGTTTCTATCCGCTTGCGCAAAACTGGAATAAACCACCCGCCCCCATCACCCTGGATGACTCCACAGTCAACACTATGGAGTCCTTCCTCTTCCTGGGCTGGGATGTACTTTCTGCGGCAGCTGAAGAAGTTCAACCTGTCAAAGACAATGATGGGGCACTTCTATACCACCATCACTGCATCCATCCTCACCTGCTCCATCACCATCTGGTACGCTGTTACCACTGCTAAGGACAAGGGCAGAGTCATCCGCTCCGCCGGGAAGGTGATTGGCTGCAATCTGCTGTCTCTCCAGGACCTGTACGCCTCCAGGACGCCGAGGCGGGCAGGAAAGATTGTAGCCAAATCCCTCTCACCCCGGACACAAACTGTTTGAACCTCTCTTCTCTGGCAGGGGCCAAACCGTTTATTCTTTTCCTAAACCCAACCGTTTCTTTTCCTAAACCAAACCGTTTATTCTTTTCCTAAACCAAACCGTTTATTCTTTTCCTAAACCAAAGCGTTTATTCTTTTCCTAAACCAAACCGTTTATTCTTTTCCTAAACCCAACCGTTTCTTTTCCTAAACCCAACCGTTTCTTTTCCTAAACCAAACCGTTTATTCTTTTCCTAAACCAAACCGTTTATTCTTTTCCTAAACCCAACCGTTTCTTTTCCTAAACCCAACCGTTTCTTTTCCTAAACCAAACCGTTTATTCTTTTCCTAAACCCAACCGTTTCTTTTCCTAAACCAAACCGTTTATTCTTTTCCTAAACCAAAGCGTTTATTCTTTTCCTAAACCAAAGCGTTTATTCTTTTCCTAAACCCAACCGTTTCTTTTCCTAAACCCAACCGTTTATTCTTTTCCTAAACCCAACCGTTTCTTTTCCTAAACCCAACCGTTTATTCTTTTCCTAAACCCAACTGTCCCGTTGTTGTCCCGCGTGTCGTGGAAACGTAAGCCCACCCACACCCACGTTCATTTCACTGAATTCTTCCATGGGCCCATCACCGAATTTCGGCGATCCGTGTTCATTTCACGGAATTCTTCCGTGGGCCCATCACAGATTTTTTTGTGATTCCGTGAAACTGCCACAGATTTGTGAGTTAAGGGACCCTGTTCATTTCCCAGAAGTCTGTGGGAGCAGGTTGGTTAAACAGCTATGTGTTTTTTGTCTAAAGTTAAATTATGTTCCCTCTTTAGTCTCTTGACAGATACATACAATAGGTGAGATTTTTGTTTTTATTTGTGTGACGAAAGATTGTATTTTGCAGTTTGAAAATGTCTACTTAATATCAATCACCTTAAACCCAAAAAGAAGAGGCTACAACAGAAGGATAACGTAAATGTGCGTGAAATTTTAACTTGACTTCATTTTACATCATGTGTATGTGTATATCATGTGTAACGTCTGTAGGTGACCTGGCGGTGGACCAAAAGAAGCATTGATGTAAATCAGCTTAGAAAATGTAAATTGTCATTAAAATGTTCTTAAAAAAAACAAATCACAGACTCACTCTCCCATCTGCTTTTCTCCCCCTGGCTTTGCTTCAGACTTTATATATACCTTGCTGTCTTTGTGTGTCTCTGAGTCCAATCACTCCATATCTCTATCAAAAGCACTCTTGAGGAATATGGCACAATAATATTCAGCATAAAATCAATGGCTTGTTTAATTTAAACAGGGAGGAAGTGGGAAGGCTGGGTAATTGCAGAGAAAGGCCCACAAATCAGCCGTCCTTGTTATCCCATTTGACGGACCATTAAACGTCTGCAGGAATAAACATTATTTTTAGCTTAACTACCAGCTTCTGCTGGCTATAGAGTAGATGGACAAATCATTCGGAGAACAAAAAAAGATAAAAGTGGTCTCAAGAGGTACAAAAGTCTGGGCTGTTTGTTTATGCCATCATTCTAGTATTTACAGTTAATGTTTTTTTTCTTCTTTTATTTAAAGTGACAGCTGACACTGTGTAGCAGATGTGAAAAATGTTTCAGCTGTCAAATACTGATTTTACAAAACACTATTTATTGCCAAGCAGTCAGTGCATGTGTTAAGTAAAAACAGGTCATACATACAGTATTTAAAGCAACACTGTTTGACTTTTGAAAGAATACACGTTTCCTCTATTCATAATTCAGTACTCTCGGTGCTTTGTGCTGCTGCATCCTTACTTGGTCTGGTGTGACCAGTCGCTTATGGTGGCCATTGTTAGCTTATGTTTGCAAACTTTTCTGGCTCTCAGCCATGTCACCTTATGATCTAAAGCAATTCACTCAAGAGAATCATTACGGTCACAGTAACCACTGTTCAGCAAACAGTTACATTGTTATCAACTTAGTTAAGTTTTATTACGGTACATCGGCTAAAAACACACATAATTTTTGTATTGTTAGCCCTGTTCCTTCCCCTTACACACCAATGCTAATAATGCAAGCACAATCTTTAACAAAAGTGCTGTAAGCACAAACTAAGGTAGTGCATTCATTTCAAGAAGTGGTGCCAACACTGCAACCTCAAGCTCGATGAGGGACAGCAATGTATTATATAGTGTATAAGGGGTTAGTACGACAATGAAGAACCATTGCGATATCTCCTGTGATTGAACAAAAACACTACAATTCTTATTTTTTGTTCTTTTGATGAAAGGCGTTGCTCCCAATATGTACTGCAGTAATATCTCGAACCTAGTGTTATCCACCATGGTTGAATGTTGAGGCCAATGCAGAGATGATTCACATGTTCTGTGATGGTCACTAGAACTTTATTGAAGTTCAGAGAAAAACCTGCAACTTCTATCTTAAAATACGAATTCTAAACTTTATTTTCAACAAGAGGTTAGGACCTCAGTAGTAACTACCCCCTCTTCTAATGTGTGTCTTGTTTGTGATTTTCAAAACATTTTTCATCAAGGAGCTTCTAAAGACCTCATATTATGCTCATTTTCGGGTTCATAATTGTATTTAGAGGTTGGACCAGAATAGGTTTACATGGTTTACATTTACTCCTCTTTTCACCCTGTGTGTGGGGTTCGTACATGTTCGAGACCAAGTCTGATCTCGAAACACAGGCAGAACAACCCGAACCAGCTTCGCAACCTAGACAGGAGGAAGACGTTTCAGAGTGGTAAGTTATTTAAATGTTAACAAATTAGTCTTTCCTAACGTCTTAATTCCACACCGTCTCCTGGACATGGCGATACAACTATCCTAACTCTTCGGGTCTTTGAGGGCGTGCCACACTAGCAGCTAGGCGAACATTACAACCTCTGTTACAAGGTGACGCAAAATGACGCGCGTTTGTCATGGAAGTAAAGGCTGGACTACAATAGAGCAGTTTGTGAACAGTGTTTTCTGTTGGAGATGGTAAGTCCCTTTTGGGGTAGACTTTGGGCTTTTTCACTTTGCAAACCTATTAAATGCACAAAAAAGATACATAACACAATATGGAAAGGGAAAAAGCCAAAAAGCACAATATGAGCATATGTGCTGCCTTGATAGAAATGGTATGACATTGAATGCTGCTTGTTTGGCCCACCTCCACTACACAAACCCCAAATTTGGATTTATCTTGCTATGGCAAATATGGCTTTCAATGTGAGCAAACAACCAGACAATGATTTCATTCTAGAGAAAAAGAAAATGTATTTCCAATGATCAAAACCATTGGAAATACATCCTATCAGCAGTGTGGACAGTTCCAGTGGAAGCAGTGATATGGAGATTACTTGGACTATAAAATAGGATGGTTTTACTAGATGATGATAGAAGGAGGCCACTTCACCATCTTCACCTGACTGACTGAGGAAATTACTCTTTCTCTATGTGTCACTGTAGTAACCCCCCATATATTTATCTCTGTGAGAGAACAAAGCTGATGTATGTTAGATACTCATGTAACCCCCCCCCCCCCAAGCACCTCTCTTATTTTTCATGGATAAGACATTTTTTATATGTTGCCCCTGGATAAATGTTCCCCTGGGGAGTTGTCAGAAATTAACTTTATCTGGTCTTTAATTACGGTACATGTGCTTTGATGTATCTCTCACCCCCAAAACCGCCACATCACCCTTCCCAGCCCACCCCCAACACTGTCATTTTCAAAGCTATTTTAAGACAATGTGTGATTATCTGTGACATTGCTTGACATGTGCCTCAAGACTGTCTCTCTCTTCACTATCTCTGTTCTCTCCCTCTGTCTCCCGCTCTCTTTCTTTCCGTCTCTCTCTAATCAAAAAGCCAAACCATGCAGACAGCTCAGAGCAAATAACAAGTCACTCCCCGCAGGTGTTTGAAGATGACAGAGCGACCCGAGCGACGAGGGAGGAAATACACTCTTTTGTTTCCCTGGTCTTGAAGCCAACGCGATATTTCACCCCATATTTTTTTTTGCACCATTATTATTTTCAGATTTTTTTTGTCGTTGAGTTATTTGTAATCTAACAATGGACGTGGAATTTCTTCCAAATGCTTTGATTTGTAGAAGCAATCCCCCAAATGCTAGGAATTGTTTAGAAAAAGTAAGGATCAAGCAGGTCAAAAAATCCTGAATTATGGATTTGGCCAATAAGTCCTGAGACTTAAACAACCAAATAGATTTGGTTTCCGTCACGTGTGCCATCATATACAGAATAGCCATGTGTCATTATTTATAAGGTAAATGCGTCATTAATATGATTCAATGGAATAAAGGAGCTTTCATATACCAAGATCATGATCAAAATGCTATCGTAAAGGTTTTTAAGCACTTTTTTTTTTCTTACCACAATTACACATTTTCATATGAATCTTGAGCCAACAATCTGCGTGTAGAAACTAAGGAACATTTCAGCCTTGTTTCTGTTTTCTATACATTTCTAATATTCATCAGCTCCCATATATTTCCCCCACTTTTCTTCATGCAAACCAAATATAAAGACAGAGATTTTTATTTTTTTTTTTTTTTTAAACATACAGCAGCCAAGTCTGTAAGTGACGACTGGGACAAATTCAACATTTATATTGAAGCGGGTTTAGATGGCAAGCGGTGAAACATTGATGAAATTACCCATCTACCTCCCCTCAGATTGTTGCCCATGTATCATAGCCAGAACAAATACCACATAATTACATAATTAATCAGATCATGTATGTTTCCTTTCCCTTTCTTCATTTTTTTTTTTGTTCTTTTGTACAAGAGTCAAATGCATGTAATCACTTGTTCTGTAATGTAATCTGATCACGGCCATGTAATTCTTCATTTTCCAACAGCTCCCTGGAGCAACGGATCTGAGAGCGACATGAATGTGGCGGAGTCTGTTTCCCTCCCCTCTCTTCTCTCTCTCTCTCTCTCTCTCTCTCTCTGTCTCTCTCTCTGTCTCTTTGCTTTGCTTTCTCTAAATGTGGCTCCTTCAGTGTGGTTAACCGCTTGGCCGTGTAGCTGCTGGCAGCTGCGCCTCCCGCCACAAGACAATATCTGTCCTCCTCACTTGTCTCTCCATCTATCTAACCATCCATCCATGCTCTACTTCCTTTTTCTCCTCCCCATCCTCATCTTCTCCAGTCTGCTATCCCCCTCCTCATCATCCTCCTCTCCTCCCTTTCGTCCCTCACTTCTCCTCCCTCCCTCCCTCCAGTGGCGACACCAACCATCAGGTCCCATCTATCTGTGTGTACGTCAGCAATTAGAGCGTCGTGGCAGCCAAATGCCAGCCATGTCCCCAAGCTACACACACACACTCAAAGGCTATGCCCTGACAAACAGCGAGAGAACAAATCACACCATAATTTATAATCTCACTGCGCTTAAATCTCATTATATTACAGACATATGGATTTGGCGGCAAGCACGGCTGGGGAGCCGGTGCTATAAATTCCACCAATCGTAAATTATTAAAGGAAAGATAGAAATGACCGTCGCCTGTCCAGATTAGCTGTAAATCACCCTCAAACATGGTTTGTTTAAGGAATTAAGTCCCACGTGGTGTAAAGGACCTAACAGGGTATTACTTTCTTCACTGGGTGGTAGGGAGGGTCAAGTTTGAGCTGCCTTAAAATATCAAAGGATTACGGGTTCAAGTCATAAAATAGACAAGGGCTTTCTGCTAGGAAACCTTGTCTTTATCTGGGTATACACCAACCAGTACAAAAAAACAAACAGAAAAGGGCTTCAAGACAGCACCTATTTTTCTTCACCCGATTGCTAGGCTTCACCATTTAAAGAAAATGCCTGTTAGCCAAGCCAACGAGCAACATAAACAAAGCAGAAACCCACAGCTTGTCACACCCTCTCCACTCTGCTCGCCTCAGTCCAGCCCTCCTAGCTCAGTTTTGAAAAAGTGGAATTCAATTTAAGGATAAACCCGGCCAAGCAGAGGTGAAAACAGGCAGTGAGAGGGCAGCCCCGGCCCTCTGCTGTCAGCTTGACTTCTTATTATCACTCCGTCATTTCAGAGGAGATGTCAGGGGTTTCATAACACAAGGACATGACTCAGTTCAGGTGGATGCTAAGAAATTCTTCGGAAAACCAGAACGAGCCCTGATGTTAACCTGTGTCTGCTGACACGCAATGTTCTACACTAATGTCATGTTATCAGCAAGGGGACGTGTGGGTGCGGGAGAATGTGAGTTTTCAGCCATTTCTTGCATCTGGGTGCATACAAGTACTTAACATGTTAATGTATTTATTGATACTCAGAATAACAAAAAAAAGATCAGTTTTATATTGATAATATCTCTAAGGCTGCGTTCAGATAGATAACAGCACTGCATGAAAATTGGCGGCCCTTTCATTTGAATGGGACCAGTGTGTTAACTGAACAAATACTTGCGAGCACACATTCCTGGTAGATTACTTGTTGCATGTAAACACTGGATTTCTACTGTTGCAAAATGATTGCAGCAGTGATAACTTTCCAGAGAGTTAAATTTCATGAGGGAAAATCCTTCCTCATACTATAATCCCCTCTGCATTGTTTTTGTGTCTGATAGGTCTCCAAACTCATGGATCTATATCTCCAATCGGACTTCCTGGATCATATTTTATTGTTTTGCCGATAGGTACCTGGCACAACACACTCCCACCAACACCGCTCCTTACAGTTTTAACAGTGCTGTTTTCAGGCTAGTATCTTGCTATTATAATCCATCCAACCTTGGTCTGGTCGTTACCAAATATATATTTTCATTCATCTTTTTAAACTCTGAATTGTGGAGGGAGCATGTCTGCATAAAGAGATGTACTCTTACTGTTGCAATGGGTTGGTTCACCCAAACAACAGAGAAACAATTTCTCATTCTCTCTCTCTCTCTCTCTCTCTCTCTCTCTCTCTCTCTCTCTCTCTCAGAGCAAAAACAGCCCTGTATTAAAACAAAGCAGTTGGGGACATGTTTCAGGTATCTGTGAGACATTAAATATAATCCAGAAAATCCAGTTTGAGTAATAGATACATGACTTTGAAAGCCTGTGAAATGACCAGATGTTGCCAGCCATTTGTAATACTGTAAGGCTGGATTTTACGACTCTGGAAAGTTATTAATGTGGCATCTATTTTACAGTACAAATACTTGTGTGGTGTTCCGGTTCCGGCAACATTTTCACCTTTTTTTGCCAGAACCCGCTGCGTTGGCACCTCCACTGCGTCACTGGACTGGCCTCATTCAAATGACTGAGAGGGCTGTGTCTTTTCTCAGGACTAAAGTCAGTCTGGACAATCCAAAAAAACATGCTGTCAATAGAAACTGTTCTCAGTGAGGTGTACATAGTAGAGTAACAGACCCCTGATTCTGGAAAGAGTTGGGTCTGTAGAACCTTTGGAATATATCCTTTCAAAGCTGTGAGCACAAACAAAATCCCATTCACCTTATGTATTGGTGTGGAGGCAGAGACAGATATCTAAAAACCTAGACAAATATAACTAACCTATCTGCATTGCTAGTTAGGTTAAATCTGCCACTAAAATCCCATGTCTTACACACCTTTAAGCAAATCCATAGTATCCCTTGTGCCTCTGATATCTGCATGGGGAATGCCTTTGCTCGAGAGTGGTGGGGGGGGGGAAGCCGTGCAGATGCCTCAGCAGTGCAACAGGTGCTATCAAAGTGCTTCCTAGTCAATACACACAGAGGCAGCATTTAAAAACATCAGAGGGTGGGACTGAAGAGTGGCATTAGACTTTGAATAGAGAGGGATCTAATACATGGATGGTCCTCTTCCTCAGTCAGCCCATTGACTCCAAACTGAGCCTATTAGCAAGACAACACAGCACTAATGGCACTGCTGCTACTGCCCCTCATGTGTATGGAGACCACACACACACAAACCTCTTCACTTTTCCCACGCTATTGTTACCTAAAACATTGGTATAGCATGGAACCAGATCAAAATTCCATTCGAAAACCATCACACATCTTGTATGATGGACTGTAGGTGGGAGACATCAGATTTAGGGAGAAATTACATAGAATCAGCTTTTTTGGCATTTCCGGCCTACAGAGCAATTTATCTACAATCTGTCATACTTATTTCATGAATTAATGTCATGTGAATCCAAAATAAAATATGCTTTTCCCACTAAGTGCCCTGTCCAATACAGTAAAAATGCCAGCGGACATTTTAACCCATGTACCTGATGATTCCTTTTTACCTCACATTGTTTTGTGTGTGACCCAAGGAATACCAAGTGATTTGTTTATCCTAATCCATATTTGCTTCATTGTAAGAACTTACTGTATTTTGTGTCACAGTTTCCCCTTTCACTGCCCTGTTAGATTCAAACCATGCAAATGTATTTGTGCCACGTAGAGCACTAGTCAGTTGCTTACAGTTACTGACCCAAAGTGAGTTACCACAGAAATAAAAAGTTAAGTGTGAAGCTGTGAGTATTGGTCAGTTCCATATGTGACCAGCAGGGGGGTGTAGTGGAGAGGAAGACAGCTGGACAGGAGGCTTCTCTTCTCCCAGTCTCTCTCACTCTCCCTCAGTCTGACACACACACACACACACACACACACACACACACACACACACACACACACACACACACACACACACGTATACACACTTTATGCTCAAATTACATATTACAATGTCCCCTAAAAAAAATCTGAAATATTGCAGGTGTAATATTCCAGGGCTAATAGTTGGGCGTAAAACTTGTGTTTGTACCATAAATGACCTTTGCCTAGTTATTTTCCCCATGATTAAGTCTGACAGCTTTGTTACAATGGTGGTCAGATGATTGAAGACGAAAGAATAAGTGCGTACAAGGAGCTGTCAGTGCGTTGTCACTTATGGAAGAGTATGTACAGTCAGGAATAATGTGCACATTTCCAATCATTTGAATAGAGAGCAAGAATACCAAAACAAAAATTGATAACTTGATTAAAAACAATCTCAGATGCCAGGGGTCATTTCTATAAAAAAAATAAATACAAATGATCCAAGCCGGATTGCAAAAAAAAAAAAGTTTAAGATGAAGTTTGGGGAATTATAAAATAGCTCATGAGTATTTGGCTCGACTTTTCCCATCAAATGTAGCCCACATGCTTCTTCATTTGTAAATGTCTTGAAAGTTTAGGCTGATCCGTGCTTTGCCACACAGCTGCCGGTTTAGTGAACTTCCCTCGGGCTCACTAACTTCAGTCTCTAGTGCGCACTTTATAAGAGTGTCTGGTCCACCTCTTTTTGTTAAGAGGTGGACTTCATTGGCTTTATGGCAAGCAGTCTCTCCAACGAGAGAGAGAGAGAGAGAGAGAGAGAGAGAGAGAGAGAGAGAGAGAGGATAATTCATTCACTTTGCGCACAAAGCGCACTGGAAATCACCCAGGGGAACGAAACACCAGACAGAGGGGAGAGGCAGAAGGGTGGGGGCGTTGAGAAACAGTGTCCACGCATGCACGCGGACACTAGAAATCCCCAAACTAAAGCTATACTCCGATTCTTACATTTCCTCGTAATCACTCGTAATCACATTTTGTGGAACTATAAAAAAAACACATTTTGGTAAAGTTGACTTTGTCATGGCACAAATGGCACAAAAAGGACTGGCACTGATGTAAGATATGAACACTGTCCGGTTCCCTGATCTCTCGCAGGAGAGGAAACCGAGTGATCCAGATTCTCTGAAGGCGAGAAGAAGAAAAAACGCAGTTTTGGAGCAGTGTGTGGTCAATTTGATGTTCGGGGAGGAAATTAACTCACATCGAAATGATTAAGAAGTAATGATCATTAGATTAAAGTGTATTGTTTTTATCCAAGAAAAAAAAAAAGCAGAGACGTGTTCTGTCTGTCTGTGTGTGTCTGACAGTCAGTCAGTCAGTCAGTCATTGAACGAGCCGAGCGCTGCGCGGCAGCACTGCACCTCGGAGCGCTCTGGACCCTGGACACCCCCTCCCTCCCTCCCTCCCCATCCACCCCCACACTCCCCGCTCAGCCTCGCGCAGCCCTGCTCCAGCCTCACACACGTCGCTGTTGAGCACTGTGAGACCCCCCAGCCCCCTCCCCTTACACCACCACTGCCTGCCACAGTCTCTGCGATTCCTGCGCTCCCTCACCGCCTTCACTCCTCTTTCCTCTCACTGATCGTCCCTCTCGGTGTTTCAGCGGAGGGGCTGCACGCGCGATTGCGCTATTGATACCCACTTTACACTGTGTTTAAGGAAAGTCAGCCTCTCTCTCTCTCTCTCTCTCTCTCCCCTCGCTCTCTCTGTCCTGCTCTTTGGCTGCGCTTTGGTAACCTAACAGGGAGGTGTTAACTACTTTTGCTTCCACAAAGCGCCTCCCGTTATCTCCGGTGCTGCTGCGCAAGAGCCTGAAGGGCTTCAGCTACTGATATTGGCACTCCGCAGAAAAGTTTTCGGTTTGTTGTGAGGATAAAAAAAAAAAAGAAGAAGCCGCGGAAACCGAGGAGTCGTCTGCAGAAAAAGCGGATTCTACCACGGCGAGGTGAGTAACACTGACTGTCTTTTTGTTGTTGTTGTTGTTGATCGGTTTGAAGCTCATACAGTTTGTGTTTCCACGCCTTTTTCGAGTTTGTGTTTTGGAAGCGGATATTGAGTCGATTCAATAAACTTTCTCGAGGATTATGCGCTTTGGTCGCTGTGCGCGGTGGCGTTTCCACGCGTAACAGAAATTAAATAAATAGAAAAGTCACGGCACGGTCTGTCTCCGTTTGGACACGGACTTCCACGCGTGTGCGCGCGAGTGCGTCTACGTTTATATCCGTTAATGTCTCCCTAGGTGTGTGTGTGGACGCGTATGCGTGCATATCCGAGGTTCCCAAACAAGAAAGTGGTTTCTAGAAAAAAAGAACTTGAATACTTAAGTATAATGCGTGTGTGTCAGTGCCATTACGCATACATCACAATCACCATACATTAGCACATTACAAGTAGTGCACGGCCACACACTGCAACCAATATTCAAACTTTTTACAGCTCTACTTATCGCTTGTGTCATTGCGTTTGATGAAAGTGGGTTATGTCCTTTCAGAATTAATGATTAGATAATTGAATTATACTCAAACCTCCCAATACAAGAGTTAAAAATATATAACTTTATTTTTGCTGCAGAGCTCCCGAGATCTTTCCCCGTCATCACCAACTAGATCATCAATAATGAACGTTAGTGAGCAGGCCTGCACTGATTATATTTTTTTTAAAGTTGAGTTTTATTTCTGAAGTCAGCAGTGGTTAGTCGACTGTATCTCATGATGGTGAGGACATGTGGAATCAACTGCCCTACTGTAATAATCATTCATCTTCATAATCGAAATTGCATTTTAATCTCGGCTTTTGAACGTCTATTTTTATTCAACCAAATGTGATCGTAGCAATTAAAACTAAATTACCAAAACATTGTGAAAAATAACAAAACTAGAGAAAATGGAAAACCCTGCCCTATAAGCGTGTGTGATTGCAAGTCCTCAAATGCGCAACAAATTATTCTCAATTTCTCTCAAAGAGAAACAGACGGCTTGAATTAAAAAAGAAAGGCGACTCGCTGCAGCATGGTCGTGCACGTGCACACACACGCACACACATACACACACACACGCGCACACACACACACAGTTGGGAAACACCTGTTAACTAGGGAGCCACTATAATTTACATCCTCCCCCTAAATAAGCTGGGCCCAGCCAGAGGAAGTCCCGGGGGCCTCCCAGCTTCATGGCCGAGCACAGTGAGCCAAAATCGGCTTCACCAAAGCGCCAGGTCCCGCTGCTGCTGCGTCGGTAGTACCGGATACAACATTCACTTTTCATTTACATTTTCGACGTTCTACCGTGTCTCATCAGGCAGAAAGGATTATACTTTAAACAGAAGGTTTTTTTATTTATTTTTAATCATTTTTGGCAAAAACTTCCACACCTTTGTTTTCTCTGTATTTTTGTGTTGTCCCTCGTCAGATTATTTATACTGTAGACATGATGAGTGCAATTTAATTCGTTTTTATTTCCTTTTTATTCAAAAAGTTAAAGTTTGTATTCGAGTGACGGGCGCAGACAATGAAAACCGTGGATGAGCTTGACTTTATTTTGTTAGTCGGACTCACCACTTCTAATCTTTTATAGTCATTTGTGCTCCCTCCTTTATTTCCCTGCTTGTGCGCCCGCCTGGTCTTAATCACATCCATGCCGTTTATAAAAAAAAAAGGGAACGACCTCACTGAAGCAAACAAGTGAGCAGTCACGTATACGCGCCGGAATCAACGCGCACTGCAGCACAAAGCCGCAACCCCTCAGAACAGGGAATAATAAAATTACTAGTGTGGGAAAAATGCAGCAGACCTATTAGTAGTAATTTCCAAGTTGAAAAGTCCTCTTACTGCCAGCAATAAATAGCGCGTAAAAACACACTTTTGGAGCGAAGGTGCGCCCGGTGCGGGTCATTGAACTCACCGCACTGTGAAGACTGAATTATAGTTCCTAAAAATCACAAATTCCGAATCCAGATCCAGTGAAGCCAGCGTGATGAATCCCTTCCAAATTGATTGTATTGATTGTCCGATCAACCAGCCCTGACTTCTAACGACCCGGCCGAGCCTTTTCATTTCCCAAACGCACACATTAGCGAGCAATAATTCTCTTTTTAAAAGTGGAAAATTGGGCAGGAGGAGAGATGTTATAGAAACAAATATTTTCAACATGTTAAATTGCATCATATAAAGTGAATAGAATAGCCTACATGATGGTTTGTTTCCGGTGGGGTGGGCAGTTTCAGTTTAGCATATTTCTTATTGACACAATTTGCTGATAAAGAAAAGTGAGCATTTGTAATTATCGACAGGCTATAATGAGACAGGCCATTCCTCTTCCTATATATTATAGATATAGCCTACCTCTACATGCATTCACTCAATCAGACATTTTGATGATTGATGTAATGCGGAGTTGAGCTTAATATATTTCTCCAGTTAATGTTTACACGCAAAGCAGTTTTATAAAACCTCCAAATCTCAGTTTAATTCTTATGTTTTAAATGACATATTAATGAGACATTCAGAGCGATTTGGCAGATTGGTTTCTGTTCCATTGCTTTGTATTAAGGGTACAAAGTAGGCTATTTAAACGATCGTTTAAATAGGCCGGTGTTTATTATTAATTAAGAGAAATTAAAGCTGCATTTTTTCCACACGCACATGATTGTATCTTTAGTCTATTTAAACGTGTTCTGTGATCTGGCTGTCATCTAGAGTGATGTTTTCAGTGCCTGCATCATTTTTATTATTTTCCGCTTCAGTTTTGAGATCAGTGATTTACAGGCCGGTCGCTTATTTCACGTTCACATTAAAACGCGCTACGAAAGCCTGATATTTTTTTATTGATATGTTTCTGTGGAAGTTGGATTTTGATTGTAACTTTTGGGTGTTTATTTTTTTTTTTTTGATTGTAAGTTTTCGTGCGCGTTCCAGTCTGTTTGGTATTAATTCAGAGACTTTGCCTCGGAGCCTTGGGATTACACCGATACAAATCACATGTAAGGATGCATATGCTCAGCCCAAAATATGAATTTAATTCTTTTTGAATGAAGCAACACAAAACGGGCCTTTTATGAGGAATTCTGCATATTTTGCTTTCTCAGCCAAATTCAACGTGATAGCCTCGATATTTAATTGAAAGTCTCAGCACATCTGTGTTTTTCTTACTTATTCATTGAAAGGCCTCGTCTCCTCCTCTGTCTCCCTCCGCCCCTCCCAAAGGCAAAGGAATAGTCCGTAGGCGCAAAGAAGAGGAAAAAAAAGTGTCGAGGTTGGAGGAAAAGTAGCAAAAGATGATTTATTTGTCAGCGTTTTCGATTGTCCCCCACACACACACACACACACTTCTCTCTCTCTCTCTCTCTCAGCAGTCAGCTGTTATTGCTCGCCATTGATCTCTCGCGCTCCCCTCCTTTGCGCAGCGAGAAGTGAACTAAAATTAATGTCCATTTCACACCTCTCTGCTGGCTCGATGGCCGCAGGGAGAGAAGTTTATTTTAATTTGGCTCAGAAGAAGCGCCACGTCCGAGACACACAAGAAAAAAAGAAAACAAAAATCTTCCCACCTGCTTAATTATAAGGAAACCAGTTAACTCTCACTTTTATCGCGACTTAGGTAATCATTAAACATCTGGTGAGCAGCTTCAAAATCATATTCATCAGATGAGGATGTTTTTTAAGAGAATTAAAAGTAGAATTCTTTTTTTTTTAATGCGAGTGGATTAGAAGTTTATTTACCGCCTCCTCTCTGAGACAGACAGAAAGAAAGAAAGAAAGAAAGAAAGAAAGAAAGAAAGAAAGAAAGAAGCGGATGTAAAGTCTCACCTCCTCCCACCTGTTCTGCCCTTCCTGTAGCTATTTTTTTCTCTCCGTCTGAACATATATATTCTCATCCACTTCTCATATTTGGGAATAATTATGCGTCACGACGCGCGCATTAAACCCCCCCCCCCTCCCTCCCCTTTTTCTTTCTCCCATAACATGACACTGATAGTAAATTAACCGTGGATCGCTCAGTCGCGACTAGTTTGATGACCCCCCTCGGTCTATTAAGTCCTATCAATATGCACTAATTCCTCGTTCTTTATTAAACGCAGAACTCCACTTCTTCGCCCCCATACCCCTCCCCTTTTCTCCATATCCTCTCCCCCTCCCCTGTGTGTGTTTTATTATTTTGTTGTGCTAATAAACCCTACATAGGAGAGCTAATTTGACATGCAGACGGTAATTGAAATAAACGCGTCGCCGGTAAATAACAAGTGTTTGAACACGCAGACCGGAGAGCGGGCCCCCTCGGAGAGAGAACGCGCCCTGCGCGGTCTGCATTTTAAAACTTGGTGTTATTGTTGTCTCGTTATCGCTGTTATAATCGCCGTAATTAAGTGCGTACGGCCGGATGCAATCATTTAACGGATGGATATTGTAGGGCTGTCTCGCTTATCAAACTAACCAAAAGTGTTTGTTTGTTTTTTCCTTCACTGGAAATTGCAGCCTGTCCGCAACGCAGATTGGGTTTTGGGGCGACTCTGATTGATGTGTCCAATATTCCAAAAGTTTTTATTTTTCACATTTTTCAAACACCGTTTATTTCATGTCTAATATTTATAGCGCATTATTCTCATTATCTTTTTCATATTTCTCGAAAAATAGACATTTTAAACTGTTTAAACATTTTTTATTGTTTCATCAAAGTCATTTAAATGTGAATAGTCTAGATTTCTCCCATGTTTACCGACTTTAGAAGCAGTGTTAAATCATATTTAAGAAAATATATGGAAATGCAAAACAAAAACGCTTGGCTTTGATATTAAAGAGATGATTATTTCTAATAAACAGAGCAAAGAAGAATCCTCTCCCTGCAAATGCGCGCGCAGAGCCAATTATTCCTTTTATTGATGACAGGAAAGGGGAGTAGCTCATGTCCAGTCATTTTCTATTGGAAGGAAATCACTCCATGCAGGGGATGTAGCTCTGTGTTTAATGGTTTGATTGCATTGGAGAAGGCAGCCACTGGTAATGCCGTTATAGGGGGAAATATCACTTGGAGACGCTATCGGCAACAAGAGAAAGTCAAAGAATTAGCCTAATGGGGGGGAGAGGAGTTGTGTCGGATGTCAGATACTTTCTATTCTCCATATTGCTCCGTGTCTCTTTCTCTCTGTGTATATCCCCTCCACCCCCACCTTGCCCCCCACCGCCACATCATATCTCTCTCAGGTTTCCCCATTCGTCAATTACACCGTGAGCCAGATCACAAGCCTCCCTGCTTGGAAAATAAGCTAATATTCACCCCCCTCCCTCTCACACCACCCCAGAAGACACTGTGGGTGCATTTGCGTCCATCGATTGCAGACAGGCAGTATTTGTGTAGCCTACTTATCATTTTTCTCCGTGCAGCCAGTCGGGCATCCAGGCAGGAGACTGATACAGGAGGCCTGATGTAAACCAACCGACGCATAAATACACATACCTGCAGGAACGCACGCCACTATGCATCTGCATGACCACACACGAGCAGATTGATATTCATATCGTATGCTTGGCAGCCTTTTGATAAGTTAAAACAAATGTTTGGCCGTTGGTTGAGCATCCTCCCAAATCCCCTTCAGCCGTAAGGTCTGCTGCTCTGTAACGCTGACCTTTGGCCTCCATGCAGAGCAGAGCACACCGCTTCCCGGCAGGCATCAAAGA